>NC_056743.1:243801587-243909087 GCF_019279795.1 Protopterus annectens
CACATTTCCTTGCTGTGGTATGGTACTGTGCACACACATTTCCATGCTGTGGTATGGTACTGTACACACACATTTCCATGCTGTGATACAGTACTGTGCACACACATTTCCATGCTGTGGTATGGTACTGTGCACACACATTTCCATGCTGTGGTACGGTACTGTGCACACACATTTCCATGCTGTGGTACGGTACTGTACACACACATTTCCATTTCCATTATAAGATGGACTACAGCAGTGGAGGAACACAACTGGTGTAGTAATAATGTGTTATTACTCAACTAATTAAATGTTATTAATATGTAATTACGCAAGTAATAGAATAAAGACAATGCTCTTTATAAATACCACTGACACGGACATCACATACCCAGCTTTAGAGTGTTTAACATATGTTGCTTAATTCCTCATTTCCCTTCATTGCCATTCTGACTCTGGATGCACGGGGATTAAGATGAACAATGTTCATAAGAAATTATCAGGCCAGTGATCAAGCTCAGTGCCCCCTTTGGGATTTAGCTCACTAAACATACCAAACAGTTAGAAAGATCCCAGAGGTTGCTAACCAAAAACATCACAGGCCCAAATTCCATGAGATATCATCAGAGGCTGGAAGTCAGATCCCTTTATTCAATGACTTCTAGACTTTTTGACTTTTGGGGAGAAATCTCTGTCTTGCTTACTGCACCATTATGGATCTGATTATCCTGGATTTTCTGATTCTCGACAAGTCCAATATTTCCCCCAGTACTAGAACCAGGGAAATATATCTTCACCAACAGACAAGTAAAACACTGCGGAGGGACAGATTTATAAGCAAGCCACTTAACCAGTCAGTGCACTGGGACAGATGGAAATTTGAGGCAGGCTTCATAATGGTGTCCTGAACTGCATGCCTAGTATTTACCTGTAAATATTTGCTCCAATATTTGACCACTCCTCAACTCCTTCAACCTCTCCACTATTGGCTAAACACTACCATCACTCATTGTTTTTTTCTGCTTATACTTTTTTTTCAGTCACATGCCCACTTTGCATCATTAATAACTTGGCCCACTGCTCTGGCCATGCATTCTATGGCTAGTGATATTGTGGCCGTGTGCATTCTCTGTGCTACTTGGGTTAGTGTGTGCCTATTGTGCCTGGTATCTAGTGCAGTGTTTTCTTAATTTAAAACATTGTCCTGCAGTTTTATACAAGATGGGTTAGGGCAGAAAGCAAACCATCAGTTTCATCCCATCAAACCAAAAGGATTACCACATTTCAGATTGCAGGGGGTGCTGAGAACTACACTTTTTATTTAAGGTAAGGAAAAAAAACATGTCAAGGTTTTCCTGAGATGGCTGCCAGAACAGATGGCTGTGTGAGTATATCTAATTTTCCCATGTTGTCATCCCGGTTTCTTTTGTATTCCTAAGGCCCAACAGCTCTTGAATATTTGAATTGTGAGCTCCATGTCTAAATTTAACACCTCTTCCAGTTTTATTTAATTTGCACCAAATACCACTAAAAAAGTAGCAGAACACATGTATTAGTGTTAAAAAAATTTATTCGAACACTTTTGTCTGCTAGACTTCATCAGTAAACGCAGTAAATACATTCTAAAATCACAGTATTTAAATAATGTTTAAACCAATGAGATGACCCAGTCATTTAACATTAATTATACATTAAAGTACCACAAAATCTTTAGCTAAAAAGTGCTGTTAAAAACATTTAGAACTATTTAAGACAGTTATATACCCTTTCAACTTGAAAAACATATTGTAGATGTATCATTTATTAACCTTCAATCTCTTCTCTTTTAAAAAGCATTTTATTTTAATGGTTTCATTCAGTACAGGGTACTTGTCCACATTTAACCTGATCTGCCATTCAGTTTCCTTGGTCTCTATCATGTTTTTATAGTCCCCTTTAAATCAAAAGGGACTTGTTCAATAACAGTGAACAAACTATTATACTTTTCACAATTAATGGTGTGCGTATATAGAGCATTACTAACATATTTAACTGTAATAGAATATATGTGCTCTTTAATTCTTTTTTCCAAGTTATGATTTATCATTCTAATATAAAGTAAATTACATCCAAAACA
Source organism: Protopterus annectens (assembly GCF_019279795.1). NCBI lineage: Eukaryota > Metazoa > Chordata > Ceratodontiformes > Protopteridae > Protopterus > Protopterus annectens. The sequence goes on from NC_056743.1 coordinate 243,803,686, forward strand.
CAACCTTTTATAAACTACCCCCTTAGACTTGCAACTATAACTCCCTAACATTTGAATAGTGTGATTTATGTGGTCGAAAGATAAATATGGACTTTCATAAATGAATCTTCAAACTCTGCAGGTTCCACTCTTAAACATCTCCTTTTTCTTATCATTAATGGTTAGTGCAACTTTAGTACTGTCTTTTTGCAACACAGTTTTACAATAATTGGTTCTTCTATATACAAATGCAGGTTCAGTTCCATTAGCCTCAAAAATATCTGTGTTCCCTTCTAAAATCTTCTAGTTAGCTTGTTTGTTGGCACCTCACATCAAAATTTCAAGATATTGGTTATTGAGGTACCCTTAGTTATTAAGTTTCCATTTACTAAATCCTTCTTTGCACACATAATGTACTCTTGTGAACTTCTATTATCCCTATTTTACAACAAAACACATTTAGTAAATCTAGTCCACATACTGAACGTCTGCTTAAGAACTTGGTTGATTTAGGGGAAAAGCACCTATATGTGCTAATGCTGACCTCTACTTAGTTAGCAAACCTGGACTCCAGAGTGTCAGTAGAGTAGGATTGTCAGATGCTCAAATGGACAGGTCTGCTCTCCTGGAAAGAGGGGTGATGGTTGGTTATCAATGTCACTCATTCTCTCCCCCAAGTGGAATTCAAGGGAACCAATTGAGGGGCAGCTATGGCAATTAGTATTCAGGAGGTATCATTAGTCTGATGATTGTATGTGTCAGCACAGATGTACAAAGCAATGTGATTCATTGAACACTGGTCTGAGGATTAGGTATGACAAAGTATAAAACATCTGCAGTGAATGAAGGGCAATGACTTCCAGTCATCCAATGAAGGGTTATCAGGGACTATCACAATTGAAAGATGAACGGTAACTGAAATTATGGGTTGATAGTGTAACGATACAGTAGGGGGTGTAGGATACTGTCTGAGGTAATGAGGTGTTATTATCAAAAGTAGCTGTAAAGCAATTACTTTCACAAAGAAGAAAAAATACTAGATTTAAAAAAAACAAACAGTCATAATAAGAGTTGGTAAAGCCCCGTTTGTGTTGCTGGGATTTAAAAAGGCCTTAACAGTTAAAGCATGCATAAAAATATCATAGCTGTTTAGAAAAGGCACACATTTAAGCAACTTACTTTTTTCTATACTGCAAGGTTTTGCCAAGCAAAATGTGTTCACCTTCTTTGTACATATATTGTTTTGAGTTTTTTTGTAGAAAACTAATGGCTGAGTATTGATTGTAAGGGGAAGGTTATTCAACATTCTTCTTATAAAAAGTATCTGTCACAATGTTATTCCTATTATTCCCATTTATTTTGTTATTAGACTTCCAATCTATTGTTAGGAAAATTGCCGGGAAGGTATGTGTGGCAAAATAACTGAAGTTTAGTTATTTTAAATGGATTGTCTTCATAATATAATTTTGTCGTAATGAATAGTAGGAGCAAATTAAATAAACTCCAAAAAACAAAGTAAGACTGTTTGAACAGTGAATAAAAAAACAAATTAAACACCAAATACCACTGAAAAAGTAGTGGAGCAATAGCGGAACACCTGTATACTTGCAACGAAATAGGATACGTTTTTATTAAGAGAAAAGTATGAATACATGAAATGGTGGCTCTTGGTATAAAATGATCTGTCAGAAATAGCAGCTGTTGTAATAACTGTTAGGCCTAAAGTAATAGAAAAATGATGTTATTAAGGGGGCTAGATGCATTTATCCCTGAAGTGTTATTTGCACTCAGTATTAAAATAAATTAAAGAATCAGAGAATACAATTACTAGCTTAAACAATTGACTATGGATGTAGGTTTTAGGAAAATGGGGGATGGCTGAAAAAAATATCTGTTATGTATCAATGACATCTTTCCACGAATGAGTTTGTTAGTTAAAGATAGTTTGAGGAATTGTGTTTCCAAGATCTTTATTTTAAACTAGAATGGAAAGGGTAGAGGAGAATTGTTCTCATTATCTGTTTTTCTAATCTTTTTAAACTGAATTTTTAAATCATTCCACTGTACTCAGCACTCATTAGGCCAATCATTGAGTATACTGCCTCTTTCAGTATGTACCTGTCGAAACACTTGTCACAACTGGAATACCCACAATGCATTCTCAATAAAAAAAATCAAGGGCCTAAATTGTAAAAACTATGCAGACCATCTCAAAGCTTTATCCCTCTTCTCAGTGTCGTACAGGCTACTGAGAGGTGACCCGCATCTTGTATATAGAGCTTTGACAGCCTCTGTTCTGTCAGACCTGTTAAATATTTGCAAGTTCAATGGTATCATGATCATCCACTCAAGCAATCTCATTATATTTTGCAAAATAAACATAACATGTTGGAGGAACAGGTATATACCAGAGAGTGTAACAAGTCTATGGAACCAACTTCATCTCCTCATAAAGCAAAGTACTTCTCTTACTCAATTCAAATGCAGTTTGGATAAATGGAGAGGTAACCACAAATTCACCCCCCAGGTTTGCACTCCTGTTCCTCAGGGATAGGGAAAACATGTAAATCTCTTAACATATCCTGGTTCAGCTCCTCTCTGGGTTATTAATATGCAAAATATAAGGGCTAAAAACTACCATGGGAATGTAAGGCTAGGCGTCTTCTGAACCTCACAGATAAATAGACTAGTAAGTACCTGTGGACCTTTGGGTTTAATCAATGCCATACACCTGAGGGGTTAGAAGACTCACCTTCTGGGTAGCAAGTTTTATTAATTAATGGAAGAAGTTTGGTAAACAAAATGGTTACACTGCAACTAATAATTTAGATTCAAAAGTCTGACATTAATAGTATTACATAAGCAATAGGCAGCAAGACGTACAAGCCTTGATCTCCTTGAAAAGCCTGGTAAATCCTGAGGGTAGTTATTAACAAAACACACATGACCTTTGGTTTAATAATCTTGTATTTCCTATGATCTTATGTTTTTCAATTATATTAAGGGTGGGATATGGAGGCACAAAAGTACAGATTATTTAGAAATGTAGTCCGGAAAAATGGTAAAGAAGATGAAGTCTATGTAAGATGGGGTGTTAAATGTGAAGCAAACAAAGACCACTATATGGAAACTAAGAAGGTCGGGGACAGTTCTATGTTGGGTCATAAAGTAAGTCCTCTGCCATTCAGATACATGAGTATGAGCAGAGGAGGACTTACAAAGTGGACAGAACATCAGATACAGCTAGAAAATAGGATGTGAAGTTTGAAGCTGTTTAGAAATAGAATATTGGGTAAGCAAAGTAAATTTGATACTTATAAGATATCTAAATCTGCCAGGAGAAAAAATAGGACAGTTTCTTCTCCAAAGTGTACTACAGAAGGAATTGGAGTTATTGTTTTAACTATGAATGGACAAACAGCAACTCTCCAAGCCTCAACTCCCTGAACATTGACCCACAGAAAAAAGTTCCAGAAAACACTGCTTTTTGTTTGTTTGTTTGTTTGTTTGCATTTATTTATTCTTATTTTTTTCCACGGTCGCACTATGAGGGAGGAAAGAGGCAAACACCTGGAAATGACACCTAGTGCCTGCACAATTCCTTGAGAATGCTGTCATTTCCATTGAAAAGCACTGTCAGGGAAATAAAATCTTTAGAGTAGAGGCTCAGGGGATTTTCATTCTACATGCAGGAATGCAGCCAAAGGTATTTGCTATTTTGAATAAGTTGTTTAATCACTTGCTGCAGGACCATACTAGAAGTGACAGAAGACTTGATGATATTATCTAATGCTGATGGAGTTAAGGATGCATTGTTGGCTAGCATCACAGCCAACAACGATCACTCCAAAGTTAAAGAACAAATATCAGAAACTTTTTTAAGGGATTTAAGATAAATAGTTAACCTGACATCTGAGGATGCTAGTAGAAAGGGTAAACAATTTATGGGAAACCTTGAAGGATGCAGTTCTTAAGGGTATAAGCAATGTGTTGAGAAAAAAAAGAATGAAAAGCCCAGTATGATTACATTAAATGTAAGACATGCAGTAAGAGCAAAGCAAAATCATACACGAGATACAACCCACAACCTTTTAATCTATGAATGGAGAGTTACGTCTGGCAGTCACTGATACCCTCTCACTATCAAGAGTTGTAGTAAGTAAAAGGAAGACATGCCATTCCAGAGGCAGCTTAATATCATGGACCATTTGCCAGCACTGAATACACTAGAAACATCTGTCAATAGCATAAAAGTGATAAAAAGTAAGTAAGAGCAGAATTACAGAGGACATGACCCCCACACACGCACGCGCGCACACACACACACACACACACACACACGCACGCACGCACGCATGCACGCATACACACACGCGCGCACACACACACACACACACACACGCACGCACGCAGGCACGCACGCACGCGCACACACACACACACACACGCACGCACGCACGCAGGCACACACACACGCACACACGCACACACACACGCACACACACACACACGCACGCATGCACACGCACGCACGCACGCACACACGCACACACACACACGCACACGCACACACACACACACTACACACAGTGAACCTCAATACTTCATCTTAAGTCCAAAGCTACTTCAACAGTTTAACTCAAGCCCAAAGTGAAATGGCATTCCAGAAATGCACACAGCATGCAGCATGCAGATTTATAGCTATAAGATGTGGATTATGGAATGGTATGTGAAGTCTAAGCCTATTTATGCAACCTTCTGCAATTAATGTAATCCACTAAAGCACTATTGTATTTATTTGTGTAATGTACTCAGTCAGTATGTGAATGTGGACTGCAGACCTGTTTTGAAGTAGATATGACAGGGTAGCTTTACTTGGTAATTTGACGCCTTTTGAATAAATGCACACAGTTCTGTTAGTTCAGTCTTCAGCACTACTGCACTGAATATGCAAATACAGTTATATGATTTGTTGTTTGAACTGTGGACAATTTTATTAATATTAGGCTCTCTATCAGCTGAAATCAAAATGTACTGCCTTATACTTTCATTTTTAGTTATTGGCTTAGCATAATGCTTATGACACTGATATCCAAAACAAACTGGCAAAATGCACGAAACATACTCTTTCTGCTGTTTTTTTCTATAAAGGTGTAGCACACGTATTTGATTCACTGCAGTTTTTATTATTCTGATATAGATGCTTTAGTCATACATCTTGGAACTATTTTTGCTGCTTTAAAGCAGTATACAATGAAGTGTGAAGCAAGGAATAAAATAATCAGAAGCCTTGAATGTTTACACTTTAGGTTGTCAGACTGCTCTATTTATGAGAAATCATTCTTTACATAAATCTAAAGTAGAGGAAGCCAAAGCATAAGGCAGTAAGCATCATGTGAAACTAATTTATCCTGCAGAAGAAAAAAGTATGGGTAGGCTCAAAGAATACTGCCCAGTGCCCAGTCCTCACTTAAACATTTAATATGAATTTTAATAACAGAAAAAGACTGCATGACCCATTTAATCTGCCAATTACTTGAATGCATGAGCTATAGATACCACACATCTAACAGCTTACATCCTCAAGTCCTAGTAAGGATGGATTAGTATCTCTCTTATGAATTCTTGAGTATTTAGAACCTTTCCACTGTCAGTGGCTCAACACATATCATATTTGATTTACAGCTCAGTGAAGTGCCAATTTGCTAAATCAACCCAATAACAAAATAAAAGTGTTTTTTTTCCAGAATACTTTTTCCATGTGAGTGAGGTCAACCCCTCTCAGCCCCAAATTTATAGACACCAAAGTCATGATCTCACAAGCACAAAGACAAATAAATGGCAAATTCCCACATAAAAGCGTAACACTGTTGGCACACACTTGGAGACCACATGGGCAGTGATTTCCTATGATAAATAGTGAATAGTGAGTTCCTCATCCACTTAAAACTCAGGTATAGGGAAGCCACTTTATTGTTGTAAGTCTTTGGGCATGATTTCCCTAAGTCCCTTTCCTATTTTTGCTGTTGCTGCTGTCCACCCTCAACTATTTACTTCTTTTCTTGATTTCTGCTTCTCAGCTGCATCATTTTGCACTGAATTAAGGCCAAATTAGGAGGTGCATTGACTGGCAAGATAGAACAGAATCTGTTCAGTGCAACAGAAAAAAAAATATTAAAACAAAACAAAGCTAGCAGCTAAAGAACTAAGAACCACAGTATAATACAAAGCAAGTGATTTCTTCCTCTATTAAAATGGATGTCATCAGACTAGTTAATTAAGTACATCGCACAAACATATAAATAGTTTCATTCGTCGTGCGACTTATTACACCTCTTTAATTTCATCATATAGTTTAAAATTGTTAAAACGATTATTTCACCCTCCATTAATATAGGTTTGATTGTTGAGATACCATTTAAACATTTGGATGTGTACTTGCACATAGCCAAATATGCCACTGAAATGCTTAATTTCAACTCCAAATCTCCTCCTCTTTCATTTGTGCTGACCTATTTCAAAACAAAGAAACAAAACTTTCTTAAAACTGGGACATGCAATACTGTGTCTAAACGAATAATTATAATCTTATGTTCCTTTCATGGTGTTTAGATGATCCATATTTCTCTGTTTCAATATTCTACCAGCCCTAACAATGTAAAAAGATGTTCAAAAATTACAAATGGCTACATAAATTACATCCTCTGTGTTACAATTAAAATTACTGTCATATCCACATGGTCTACCAGTTTTAGCAAAATCCACAATCATATGTTACTTGTTTATTTTTTTTTAGACACCAGTGCCGATTTCCTTCTGTTCCTTCAGTTTTTCAAAAGAGATTAAAATTATTGCACATAGAACCCTCTAAAACAGAAAAGAGCATGCTATTAAAACGTATGACCTTCCAATTATTTTTCATATTAGTATTAACAGGCTTACTGGCCACATTAATTTTTAAACACACCCAAGAATAAAAATTACCTATTTCTGGATCGTTTTGGTGTCCCCCATTCCTCTATTTCAGCCATTGGTTTAAATTTAGTGGATCTTTCATTTTTTTACTTTTTCAAATAACCTTTCGAACTTGCTCACTTTCTTGACCCATGATGCACAAAAAAAGCTGACATCAGTACAGAGTCACAATACTCTTGTCAACTTGCATAGAAACGCATTCATGAACTCAGTGTGTGCGCAATTATGATAAAAATAACTTTTACTCTGGCAATTTCTCCTGAACATTCTTGATTTTAATTACTGGTTCCCTTACATAGTTCATTGTCCAAGAATTGTATTTGATTCCTGGTAGTGTTAGCTGTAAACACTAAAAATATAAATTTCTAAAACTCTGTTTCTGTCTTCCTCCAAATCACAAATAAATCATCAATAGAATGAATGTAACTAAAATTGGTTAGGGAAATCTAGAATTATAAATGAATGCTTCTTCCCACAATGTCATTATCAGGTTTGGAAAAGCAGAGGCCTTCAATGCCCTCACTGCTACTTCTGATGATGTTTGTTGGTAGAATGTTTCCTAACACATAAAAAAGTCATTTTTCAAAATATTTCCTTATGCATTGACTGGTTCAATCTTCTTGAAGTCCATGGAATTCTCACAAGTTTTCTCCAATGCTAGAATTCAAACGGCATCCATTTTCTGACATATAATCTAATTTATAATACAGTTGTCACAGCCACTTGTTACTGTTAGAAAAACTGTAGATTTAACTACATGACCTGTGATGACAATGGGATGTCTTTGCATTTTGAAATCTTACTGAGATTTCCCATAGCTTTCCTTACAAGAAACAAGTGTCGTCTAAGTTCATGGCTGCAGTCACCATCTACAGACATCATGAAGCACAGGAAAGTAAAACATATAACTGTCTCCACTCTTCTTCCCCATCTATTTATAAATAATTAGTGGGGGTTAGATGATATAATTTTAGTGGGTTTTTTTTGTTAATGTTGAGCAACAAACCAGGTTTTGCACTTTTGACTTTAACCTTTATCAACAGGCTCTTCATCTCTTCCTCACTTTAAGCCGTTAGAGTGGTATCATCTGCATATTTAAGGGTATTAATAGTTCTCCAAGCATTTTGTGATGTCTCTTTTTCCCTATATCAAAATAAGGAGACCACATAGGAGTTGTTTGTCGGTGCAGTGGTGCAGTTTTAGTGTTGTCACCTCACAGCAAGAGGTTCTCCAGTTTGATTCTCAGCTGGGGTGCCTTTTGTGCGGAGTCTGCATGTCCTCCCTGCATTTGTGTGGGTTTCCTCCAGGTGCTCCTGTTTCCTTCCACATTATAAAGACATGTGTCTTGAGCGTTTCTCTTCGGGCCTCTGCTGAAAATTGGCTTAGTTCCAAGACAGACTTTCCCAGTTAACAAAATGTTAAATAAATAAAAATTAAGTAAAAAATAAAAATGCTTGCAGCCACCTTCTTGTTTAAAAAAAATCTGAAAAATAACAGCATTATCATTGTAAGTGACATCATTTCAGTTCATGGCTTGAACCAACATGTGCAAGGAATAGATATGAACGGAACAGATTAAATGGTGAACAGTGTCTTATGCAGCTACCTTATATCCCATCAATGAGGGATTTGTGAAAGAAGAACAGTTGTGCATTCCTCATCCTGTTATATGTCCAGCCTAAGTTTAAGCACCCAAATGTCTAAACTCCACACCCTAATAATATCCAATAAATTGTGACAAAGAGAAATAAAGTTCTTAGCCTAAAATACTCAACAAGCTGAAACAATATCTCTTTTTTTTTGTGAAACTATCCAAAAGATGCAAAGGTGACTTTAAATTCTTTAATACTGAAAGACCAGTAATGGGTGCTGTAATAGCAGGAACAAACTGAAGCAGTGCTGTAAGGAAAGCATGTTGGCAAACAGTAGAAGAGGAAAATATATGTAAAGTGGCCACATGCCAGACAGAAAACAGGAGCAAAGCTGGCTGTCACCATGTCTTAAGTACTGACTCTTCTTGGATCGCGTGGGTGTGACTAAATAACTATGAAGTCCTGGGGTATGTGGATACAAGGAGAAGGCAAATGCCCAGATACTAATGAAGACATCTAAATTAGACAGTAGCACAATTAATATATATTCTATAAAAATATCTGTACATTTGTACTAGTTCAAATAGGATATTTTACTGCCTTTGTGAGAAGCAGAAAGAAAAGCTGTGTGCATTCTGCATGCAGATTTAAAGGTTATTTTATTTGTTTATTAGGCTCCCTACTGAAATGCTGAATACCAACAAGCCAAAAAAAAAGACTGAAAGCACAGGGAAGAGCAAATCTTGAAACTGACTGTTCTCCTTTAAACTTCTTTTAGTAGTTCACCATACCTTGGAGGAAATGAAATATTCCGAGAAATGGCATCTCAGACTTAGCATATTAAGTCTGTTCTTTCTGCCATTCAGTCTCCAAATTTCAGGACTTGCTCTACCAGGTCCCGAAATTTCAAATGGTTACTACTTATTAACCAGATAGATAGATGCACATGTCCAAAAGCAATCTTCATTATGGTCATAGGGCATCAAGCAGACAAAAAGTTGCATTACAACACAAGTTCCACTGCAATTCCAGTACTTCAAAACACATTTGTAACTAAATGGGTGAAAAAGTAGCACATCTGCCCAAAATATCACAGATAGTTATATGTTTGGATGTGGTTGTGTATGTATGCATGCATATAAATACACATATACTTTGTATGTATTACACAAGTTGACGTAATAACCCACAATAAAAAAAATCATAACACTACACAAAACAGAAAATCACTGGCCAGTAATTCCTATTTGTAGCATAAGAAAGGTGGTTAACCAGTTTCTCTAAAACAGATAATGAAATTAATCTGCTTCTGAAGAATGAGTTTGGAAAGTCAGAAAAAATGGCTTCCTTCACTCTGGGGAGAGAAGGGCTTACAGAGGCCAAGCAAACTGTTTCTACGTGGATTGCTATCATCATTAGTTTTTGCCACAAGGTCCCATTTGTAGATGTGGCAGTTCAAGGTCGCTCCATCAGGGGATTGCCTACTCCCACTGATGATTCCTGATATCTTTTCCATGGTCATTTAGTTCTAGTTAGATACTGCTGCCCAGCATTATTTTCTTGAATGTTGCTCTAAAAGTTGAGCCTCCTGTGTTCCATCTGATCTTCAGGACTCAGCCATCTGAACTTCATTCTTTTGATTTTTTCCCCTCTGGTTCCTTCCACCTTAGATTTTCTACTGTTAGAGATTCTACCCAATTGCTGACTCAAAAAGAACAGTCCCCAATGTTAGATATAGCAGTTGATCTATTAAGAGATACCTCTCAACTGTCCCTGATTCTCAGGGATGTCCTTGATTTTGACTCAGAATTTTGCTCTGCCCCACCTAATCCCTCCTAAAACTGGCGTTTTCGTAGGAAAAGAGGCGGTGGATTACACTTAATATAAAACAACAATAAACAGAGTTACATACTTCATTTGCATCAGAACATACATGTTCATTCACATTCTCTTATTATTTTAACATCTAAAGTTATTAGTAGTAATATTTTAAAAAAGTGTCCCTGATTATCTCTGTATTCGCCCCCCTCTGAAATGCAACTGATGAAGAAGATGAAACCAATATCTGAACAAAGGGACTCATTTCATACATCTACTAAAACAGTAACAGCATATCTGTTAGTTTTCCCCACTACTAAATAAAAATAACTGACGCTGTTGATACACATGCAACGTATGCTGTGCATACCTAGGTTTAAATCTCACTATCACCACTTTCTTATTATGTTACTCTGTGCAAATTACTTAATCAGAGTGAAGTTCCCACGTCAGGCCACAAAATGGGCAATTATATACACCGAAGCCTCCTACATCACTACAGGCTGACTAAATGACCATCTAACTAACTAAATAAATACATAAATAAATTCCCTGCAAAGACTATGGCACTACATGAAGAGGTTATAAGATGCTTGAGGCACTCCCTCACTTTCTCTAAAAGAGGAGCTGACAAGGGAAGAACAATTAACTTTTCACTGCTATGTTCTCGAGGCAGGGTTGTATTTTTTACATATTAATGCACAAATAAAACAATAGTATATAGAATTCCAGTCTAAAATTGGAATTTTATGTGTTGCTTCTATCTTGTTCACTTTACACAGCTCTCTTACAGTGTATTTGTTTCTGGCAGCCTTCCCTGTCACTTCTACTTATTTTACAGTGATGAAGGTTCATATGTCATCAAAGTGCAAGGACAGTGGGTTTCTTTTTACTTTAGTAAATAATTTTGCCTTTATTTTTAGCTCCTTCCAATGATGTCATTTTCCATAACATTTGTCTTACACCAGGGAACAGCCACCTCCGTGACGTTAATTTAATTATGTACTGCTGACCTGTCCGGAAAGCTGAAATATTTTCTTCCCCCATCCCCACCACTATGCAATGTGCTTGACTGAAATCAAAGATAAAAGCCGTGACATATACTTGACCATTTTCTGTCTTGAAACCCAGCAAGAAATGTTACAGATCCTGTGATAAATTCCATTCAGAGTGTTCTCCTTCCAATGTGACTTCTGTGAAAGCACAAGGTTTATATTTTTAGATTATTCAGTTTCTGCTGTGCAGAATACGTGCTAATGGGCAAGGACAGACGCAAGATACTTAAAAGATACTTAAAACCCTGTCAAGAAGAGATCATTTGCAAGAGGCAAAGTCTTATCTGTTGGTGGTAAAGACAGGTTGCTTTCTGCTTAGATTCATGACCAATATGCAGCTATCCCTTTCTACAAATCATACTACACTGTGCACCGATGGTAGGCAGTTACAGCCTCAATTAGGTTGTGCTACAGAAAGTGAAGAAATGCTACACTGGGTGGGGAGGGGAGGGGAGTTATGTTTCACTAATAAGGAAAATGAGCTAACAGAAAAACTTGTAAATGATTGTTTCACCAAATCTTTCTTCTCTGGTTCATAAGAAGACAGGAAGCCAAACATGAATTTGCATACAGACTACCTGCCTACTTACTTTGTGTGACTGAATAGTCATGTTCCTGACTGACAGTACAATGGGAAAAAAAAGGTTAATATGGTTTGTTTTCTTTCTGTTAATGTATGTTTGCTTATGTCTTAAGTGATAATCTAATAAATGTGTTTTGAAAAACAGTTCAAGGTCCCAATCTGTCCTGAGTATCTGTAATGTGCTGAGCTCAGGTCCACTAATTTTACTGGTTGTTTGCAGCTCCACACTTAACACAGCCTTAAGCAAAAAACATATCTTAACATTATGCAAGGCTTTGCCCCCTGTTTTCCTGGAAATGAACACCTTTTTTGAAATATGAGCTACTTGCCCAGAATTATATAAAACATTCACTGACTAACAGAGCTCCCTTCAGCATCTCATAACAAGTGAGATACAGTTATCATTCATTTCTGTAAAAGAGAGAGGTTATTCCTTTGAAAAGCAACTCATCAATGTTTATATTTGAGATGGAGGTCTGGAAAGTATGAGATACTGGCTATATATAAAGGAATTCCAACCTCACCAATCAGATATGGTGAGTTAAAATTTGTAAAACATGGCCAGTCTGTTGGCTTAGTGTCAGGGCATTTGACTGCCACTGTAAGAGCATAGGATCATCTAGCTTTCAGACCCTCAGTAGACCAGCGGTGGGCACGACTGAAGAGCTACATTCTGAGGGGTGAGCACAGGATGAGGTTGTACAACAGCAGGCTCCAGCACCTTACCAACACCAAAGTGGAAAGGGGATGAGGGTTGCTGACCCTTTGAATGGTAGCAAAAAGAAGTTAGTGTTCTTGCCAGTGCAATGTCACTGCAAGCCTTTGAAGCCACAGAATATTTAGGGCTTACAAAAGAATACATAACCTGTTCAAATACATTGGCTTTGAAGCCGTCTGATTAACTCATTCTCTCCTACTTTGCTGTCTTCTCCGGAATATTTAATGTCACTGGTTTAATTTTCCTTAGGGACAGATGGCCTATGTGACCGTGTTTTATGTTAAGTATGAACACAGGTCATGCAGGAAAGGGAAAAATGACTGCAAAAGACAATACTGCATCAGTTCTTGGAGGTCTTCCTCATTGTAGGGAGTAAGAAAATGCTTTTGGACATCTATTATGAATCACAGAACCCACAATTCAGTATGATTTGGCACTGCAATATGTCTGCAAGCAGTTGGGTGCATGCCTTGATATGCATATGTGATTTTTGTATTCACAGATACAACATACAAGAACTGGGAGGACTCACCACTGTCTTTCAGTTTGCAGTATGACCTATACTGGTTTGGATATGTTTGAATTTATTTATTCATGTATTTATTTTTACATTTATTAAAATAAAATAGCTGGTTATGCAACCCAGAAGAAACTGTTGCTGTGTCTTGTCTTCACTACATAAATCAGCTTTAAGATGGAGTCTTCCAGTCTTCCAAATTTATACACACAGTAACAGTGAAGGAAGAAAATTTCTTAGTATCATTCGCTTGTTCTTCTGCTTTTGCGGCATCTGGAACAATGTCATTCTTAGAGTGGGAAGGAAGCTTACCACCTTACTCACTCTCAAAACCTGAATTCAGGAGAGCAGCTTCCACAGAGTCCTCTGTCCATCATGGTCATTCAGTTGCTGAAGTGGCAGTAGACATGCATGTCCACATTTCCTCATCAAAGGGCATTTTCATTTACTGCTATAAGACTGATTAAAACATAATTTTGATGCCTAAAAGGAGATGGATGGGATTTTGTACAGAACTTTTCCTGCTCCAGTCTGCGAAACAGATATACCAATGACACGTTTGATGAGTGAATACAAAGTAATAATTATAGTTACCAAACAGCCCTTATGTGGGGAAAATGCATTTCATCTGTTTGGATCACATTTTTCCTAAGATGATACTTTTGCAGAGAAAGCTGACCGTTAGGTGACCTGATTGCCACAATTTTATATCTTGTCTTGAAGCAAGTAGTTTAAAGAAAGAAATCTAATAGCCCCCTACTCCAAAAAAGACAAACATGTCTCTGTCTCCTCAGTCTTTTTTATATTGGATCAAATAATTTTCAGCAATTAAATGAAGTAAATTTGAGTATGGATTTTCATGACAGGTGTATGCTTCCTGGTTTGTAATCACTGCAGATTTTACAAGAACTTTTAGTCAAAACTTCGTTTTATGTGATGACTAAAATGGAATGCATCATTAGAGTGACTTCAAAAAGTATAAATGAGATTTGCATGATGACTAGGCTTAATATATTTTGAAACAGTCCAGATTATTTTTTAACTCAGCATATGTGCCTAAAGTGACTACAAAATGCCTAGGCCATTAATAGACAGAACAAATAATTTTTAGATTTCTGTGAAATCCTGGACTCTGCACTGGATTTCAGTAACTAAGAATTATTTCCATCTGTGATTTCCTGGGTTTCTGCCAATGATTCCAGTTCTCCACTAAGCAGGCAACAGCATTACATTTGTCTAAGTTTAGATGCATGACACATTGATACATATTTCCTGTTTGTGCCAGACTTTGCATTTAACAGTGAGTGTAGTCTAACAAGGAATACATTATTAACCTAAATATTTAAACACTGTGTGAGCGGTTACCATGAACAGTCTGCTTAATGCATATTGCTGCTTTGGCCACTCATTTACTAAATTCATACACTTATGACCATAATGCATTTCTTCTGCCTTGCTTTGCTTTAAGGCTGGGAGAAAAAATGTATTATAAGAACTACTACAGCCCCAGTTTGTTTCTTGCAATATATCCATGCATTTTTCCCTTGTTTTGCGACTTTTTTCCATGTTTTAAACTTGTCTGTTGAACTGCCTCACCCCAATTTTAGATGACCTCCTTTCAGGGTGCACTAAAGTGCACATGTCAAGATAACAGTATCAGATAAGGGCTAAAGTTGCCAAAAATATATATTACATTTTCTGTAACAAGGCTATTCCAGACACAGACTTGCTGTATCCAGGACTTTTTGTAAGCTTCTGAGCCCCTCAAGCCTTTCTGTGTTGGAGGGAAGCCTTCTAGCTTATCAGTGGGAGTGGTAAGCACTAGGTAGCCTATCTACCACACGAGGAGTGGTTTCTGGCCCAGCAACTGTACTTTATTGGCCGTGTGGGCAATTTTTCCATTTTTTTCAACTTTCTAGTTTAAAAGCCTGCATTTAGACTTGTTTTCTGCCATTCCTGTAACTAGTCTAGTCTAGATACAGATTTGCTGTATACAGGACTGTTTGTAAGCTTCTGAGTGGTGCCAAAAAGTCTGCTCTTCAATTTTTCCCTTAGCTCTGCTAGCTCTCTCCTCTCCTGCACTTTTATTTGCTTATTAATATAGCATGTTTACCAGACTTCTTGTAGCAATTATTGTACCACACAAAAGTGCTACCAGCATTAAACGTTCTACAAGGAAACAGCTCCAGTACTTATTATTAATGCCTACCCCTACAGGCATGTCTGAAGGTCAGTTCCCTGAGCTTTCTCCTATTAACCTGGTGAACTTGGGCATCCTGAAGCAATGTAGCAATTGCCTCATGTACACTGACAACCCTCTCCTCTTACCTCCTAATACTCAGACTTGTGAGAGATGCACTTATATATTCAAATTGGAAGCCACGCACTTTCTAGCCAAGACTGGGATAGCTGGTCAAGAAGAGAAGGTCAGCACTTGTAGCACACCACATGGAACACACAGCCCTCCAGAACACACACCAGCACTGCATTTACATTAAAACACAAACCACACACCCACCTTTGCAGAGGCTCTCAATAAAAATCTACCCAAACAGCAGAGACCTCCAAGGCAGAAACATACTCGACCACCACAACACTAATCATGAGACACATAATTCTCCTAAACAGTGTGCCACTCAACCAAAGCCCCTAAGGCAAAACAGCATGATGCCCAACACACTAGTCATAGGTGACTCAATAGTGAGGCACACTGATATCCCACACACTAGGTTGAATAAGGATAAAGTAACAGTCAGATGTCTGTCAGGTGCCAGGATCCACCACATAATGCACACACTCAGGTCCCTCAACTACAGGTACAAATATGACTCTATCATTGTACATGTGGGTGTGAATGACCTGAGATGTATCTCCCTGGACTACATGAAAAGAGGCATGGAGGAGCCCTCGGATAATGTAGCCAAGGCAAGTAAGACCCTAGCCCTGAGCAGCCTTCTACCATCACCCAGAATGATACCACAGTACAAGCAAAAAATGATAGATTTCAACAATTGGCTAAGTTTCTGGTGTCATTCTAAGGGGATCCAGTATCTGTCTGCCTGGGATGACATGACTGACAGACCTCGATGCTTTGCCAGAGATGGCCTGTATGTGTCATTCCTGGGTTTCCGGATACTGGCCAAGGCTCTTCTCACCCCTATAGTGCCTTTTTTAGGCAGTGTTCTAAAGACCAAATTACCACCATAACAGCTACAAACAAATGCAATCTGAGAGTATTATTGCTCAATGCTAGAACTATAAATCTCAAAATTCACTCACTTGAAACACTCCTTAAAATGGAGAACATTGACATTTGTGCTGTAACAGAGACCTGGTTAAAGGCAGCAGAAAGCACCCCTGCACTACCAGGCTATAACTCATTCCACACTTTTTGGCCCCAGAACTTGGGCCAAGGCTCCATAGGCGGTGGTGTTTCCATATTCATAAAGGATGTGCACACCTCCAGACTGGTAGCCCAACAAAATGCAACAGAGATACTTCAGATGCAGCTAACAATGGGTAAGACAGTGATTCGGGTCGTAGCCTGCTATAGGTCCCCAACCATGTCCCAAGACTCGCACTCCACATTCCTAAGCACCCTGGAGAATATTAGGATCCAACCTAACACAATGGATGACTTCAACTACCTCTCCATTAACTGGGAAAAATGCTCATGTACCAATACACTTGCCCAATGTTTCCTGGAATTCATTACTTTGAATGCCATGGACCAGCTCATTCTTACCCCCACTAGAGGTAGCAACATCCTTGACCTGGTCATTACTAACATGGGCAACCATTGCTCTACACCATTAGTCAGCTCCTCCCTGATTAGATCTGTCCACAATCTAATCACCTTGGAATACCTCCCACCCACCCTGCAAAGGCAACCACCATGAAAAACTTCTCCAAAGCTAACTTTGGGCCCTAAAAACAGTGGTGGCTAACTTCACGGTACCCATGCAAATGGAGAATAGTTGCATGACTGCCAAATCATACAGCAATGCACTATTCAAACACGTACACAAATGAATGGATCTTGCCATACCCAATAGAATCAAGATGCTCTCCTACAAAAAAAGTAAGCCAATCTGGTGGTCCTCTGCCATAAACAAACTCTGCAACAGAAGGAGGAAACTGATGTGGAATAAGGTGATGTCCCAAGACTGGAAAAGCTTCCTTATCAGCCTCAAGAAAAAGTTGAGATCCCTCATAAAATCCTCTAAAGCTAGCTATGAAAACAGAATTGCAGCAGATAATAAAGACCACCACAAGGCATTCTATAGTTATGTAAAGAATCTCCACGGCAATACTCAGATTTGCTCTGAGTTACTGCTCAATGGTACCTCCTATACCGAGCCAACATATATTGCAATATACTGACTAACAGATTCAGTGCCAACTTTACTCCTCTCTCCCCCACCAAAGGACCAATCACAATACCAGTAGATTGGCAGGCACCCAGTATTACTGCTGCACACGTTAAAACAGCACTGTCCAAGGCCAAGAGTACAGCTTCTGTGAGACCTGACAATATCCCTGCCTGTGTTCTACATGAACTACAGACTGAACTGGAACCTCATCTGTTTGCCCTGTTCAATCACTGCCTCACCTCAGGCTTTGTCCCTACCAAATGGAGCACTGTTACAGTCATCCCTCACCACAAAGGAGGAGTGACTACAGACCCTGGGAACTATCGCCCCATTAGCCTGACAAGTCTGATATGCAAAGCTATGGACCACATCATCATAGACATAATAAACATGGATATAGGGAATCTCCAAACTCTGGATCCCGCACAGTTTGATTTTGGGAAGGGTAGATCATGCCTGCTCAACCTGGTCTACTTCTCTGAGTCAGTCACCAGAGCTGTGGATGATGGCAAGGTGTTTCATACAGCTTACCTTGATCTGGCCAAAGCCTTTGATACCATTCCCCACTCAGGAATCATAGAAAAACTCACTAAGCTAGATATCAACCCCTATATCACTAGGTGGGTTGCAAACTGGCTCACAGATAGAACCCACATTGTGAAAGCAGCCGACTCCAAGTCAGACTGCCAACCAGTCACGAGTGGAGTCCCACAGGCTTTGGTCCTTTGTCCTCTCCTGTTTGGTATCTACTTCTCTGAAGTCAAGGCCAACATGAAGGGACTCTGGCTGACAAAGTTCACAGATGATTTCATGTTGGGAGCTATTATTAACTCCCCAAGTGATGCTGACATCCTACAGAAAGGCCTCATTGAGACCAATGACTGGTGTCACAACCATGGCCTTAAGCTAAATGCCAAAAAATGTATTGTCACACCCTTTAGGATAAACCTGGTTCCCATGAATTACCACATCGATGGTAGTCCACTGAACACAGAAGGCGTTATAAGAGATCTGGGGACACAGGTTGACAGCAACCTCTCTTTTGACCACCACATTGCCACCGTGGTCAGAAAGTCCTTCTATGTGGCAAATCTCATTACTAAGGGTTTTGCATCCAGGAAGAAAGAGGTCATTGTTTCCCTCTACTCTTCCCTCATTATACCAGTCATCGAGTACAATGCCCCATTTAGTATGTACCTCACTAGACACCTGCAATGACTGGAGAGGCCACAAATGTATCTCACAAAGAGGATCCTAGGCCTCAAACACTTGTCCTATATGGACAGACTCAAAAAACTCCAACTATTCTATGTCTCATATCGGCTACTTAGAGGCAATCTCTGCTTGACTTACAAAGCCATGTCTGACCCAGCTCTGTTAGAAATGCTACATCTAAAGAAATCCCAATCCCTCTGCACCAGAGACCTCAACCTCATTACAACATTCAACAGAACATGCTGTAGGGACAGGTTCATAACCCAGAGACTGCCCATGCTATGGAACAGACTTCCAATACATGTCAAACAGAGCACCTCACTGACCCTCTTCAAGAGAAATCTTGATGAGTAGATGGGAAATAGAAAATTCACCCCAGGGATCACTCCAGTGACTCTACTCGACACAGACACTGGGAACTAAGGTCGGGTGGCACTATGTCAGGGTAATCCTTTGGGATAGGCTTGTAAAGGCTACAGGGCCATTAGCCTAGTACACACCTATGAACCTATGAACATGATATGATATTGCCATTTATATCAAAACTGTATTATTATTTTTACAAGTACTATATTATCTGATTAGACCATTTATTTATTCCTTTGTTCATTCTCCAGTTACCCACTTTGTACAATTTAGACTCGGGGGAGTGTATAATGGCATATAGTAAGCACAAGGCAGAGAAATAATTCTGGGTTGGATGCCAGTCTATCACAGGACACACACACACACACACACACACACACACACACACACACACACACACACACACACACACACACACACACACACACACACACACACACACACACACACACACACACACACACACACACACACACACACACACACACACACACACTGGAGAACCACATTCTATAGGGCAGAAATGGTAGCCTTTGTTTCACTGTGCTGCAGTGTCACTTTAACTATTTTGCCAGTATTTACTGAGAACATTAATTCTACTCCCAGGGTGAGGCATTTGCAGTAGGTTCACAGGTACAGTAGGTAGCTGCTATATCACTTCAACGCCCATATATATGAGATTAGGTCTATTTTTCTTTTCTATTTTCTGTTTTTATTTATCACTGTTAAGCGAATATTAGTATTCATTTTCTTCTGAGGTCTTGCTTAGTTTTTTTTGTATCCAACCAAAATTATCAACCTAGTGCATGCTGACACAGATATTCTCATGAATAGGTTCATAGGTTCATAGGTTTATACTAGGCTATCTGCCCCAAGGCATTTATAAGCCTAGCCCGAATTTTTGTGGCTTACGCCACCCCTTATATGAAAAAATACTGTACCCATTAGTTTGTTGTGCCTCTGTCCAGCAGTGACACAGAGATGATTCCCGGGGTAAACCTACGATCTCCCATCCACAGGTCAAGATTTCTCTTGAACAGAGCCAGCGAGGTGCTCTGCCTCACATGGACCGGGACTCTATTCCAGAGCATAGGGAGTCTCTGAGTGATAAATCTATCCCTCCAGCACGTCCTATTTATATCCGTGCTAAGGTTTAAGTCACTTGCTCTAGTGGTTTTGGTGGATTTGGATTCTTTGAGGTGGAGCATGTCCATTAATTCTGGGTTGGACATGGCCTTGTATGTCAGGCACATGTCACCTCTGAGCAGACGGTATGCGACTGAATAGAGCTGGAGTTTCTTCAATCTGGCAGCATATGACAGATTTTGGAGTCCCTTTATCCTTTTGGTGAGAAACTTTTGGGGTCTCTCCAATTGCTGCAGATGTCGGGCGAGATACATCCCGAATGGGGCATTGTACTCGATCATTGGTCTGATAAGTGAAGAGTACAGGGGAACAATGACCTCACTAGATCTGGATGTGAATCCCTTCATGATCAGGTGGGCAATGTAGAAGGTCTTTCTAACCACTTTAGCAACGTGAGTGTCAAAAGAAAGGCCACTGTCAACCTGGGTCCCCAGGTCCCTGATAACCTCTTCTGTGCTTAGTGGATTGCCACCTATATGGTAGCTTGGGGTTACCTTGTTTTTCCCAAAGGGTATGACTATACATTTTTTGGCGTTTAACTTCAGGCCATGGCTCTGGCACCAGCTATCTGTTTCCGTGAGTCCCTTCTGAATGATATCCGTGTCCGATGCACTTTCCACTATGGCCCAGTTTGCAGTCGTCTGCAAACTTTGTCAGCCAAAGTCCTCCCATGTTGGCCTGTACTTCTGAGAAGTAGATGCCGAACAATAGGGGCCAAGGACCGAGCCCTGTGGGACACCACTTGTGACCGGCTTGGAGTCTGACATAGCGCCAGCAACTCTAACCCTGTGGGTTCTGTCCTTAAGCCAGTTTACAACCCATCTTGTGACATATGGGTTTACATTTAAGCTGGTAAGTTTTTCTACAATACCCGAGTGGGGTATTGTGTCGAAAGCCTTTGCAAGGTCAAGGTAGGCTGTATGGACTGCCTTTCCCTCATCAATGTCCTTGGTGACTGTTTCGAAGAAGTCGACCAAGTTCAAAAGGCATGATCTTCCCTTAACGAAGCCAAACTGGGTCAGGTCCAATGTCTGCAAGTCCCCTATATCTTTGTTTATGAGCTCCATTGTGATCCTCTCCATAGCTTTGCAGACTAGACTTGTTAAGCTTATGGGGCGGTAATTACCAGGGTCCATAGAGGCACCGCCTTTGTGGAGTGGGACCACAGTTGCCGTACGCCACTCCTTGGGCACGTATCCTGTGGTAAGGCTGAGATTAAACAGCTGGCTTATGTGCGGGTTTAATTCCTCATTTAGCTCGTGTAGCACACAGCCGGGGACACCATCCGGTCCCATTGATGCTGTGTTTTTAGCTTTAGAGAGAGCAGCTTTCACCTGCGCATTTGAAATGTCTGGGAGCCTACACTCCGCTGGGATAGTTATCTCTCCTTTAGGGGGGGAGAGGGGGGTGAAGTTTGCACTGAACCTGTCTGCCAGTATGTTGGCAATGTCTGTGGGTTCAGTGATTTTTGTATCATTTTGGACTAATTCTGAGCATATCTGGGAGTTTCCACCCAGGTTCCTAACATAGCTGAAAAAGGCCTTATGATTGTCCTTTGAATCCATGGCAATTTTTCTTTCAAAATTGGCCTTAGTTGATTTTATGAGTGCTCGTATTTTTTTACTAATAATGATCAGGGGTGACTTCCCTTTTATGGATTTTGTTCTATCATGTAATAGCTTTCTCCTCTTATTGTAAAGTTTGTTAATGGCTGGGGTCCGCCAGACTGGACGTTTGCCCTTTGTGGAAAGAGTCTTGGTTTTATTTGGGATTGCCTGATCCATGCAGTACTGGAGGTGTTCATAGAAGGCATTTGTAAGGGCTTCAGCAGCTTGGGTTGTGGTTTCCACTGTCTCAGGGGCCTTGAAGGATACCACACCAGTCTTGAGTAGTGTGAAGTTTGCTTTAGAGAAGTTCTTCACTGTGGTCTTTTTGTTTGGGGTGGGGGCGGGATGTAGATTTCCAGTGAGATTAGTTTATGATCAGATCTCACCAATGAGGGATATACTTCCGGTGTGGAGCATTTTGTCCCCCTGTTTGTGATAATGAGATCTAGTATATTTTCTCCTCTCGTGGGAACAATGACTAGCTGTTCCATGGCATTTGAATTTATGAACTCCAGGAACCGTTGGGCTAGAAAGTTAGGGCTTGAGTAATGTTCCCAGTCTATATTCGGGTAGTTGAAGTCACTCAATATGATGGTGTTTGGAGATACATTTATACCCTCCAGTGTCTTCAGGAAGGCTGTGTGGGGTTCCTGAATTTGAGAGGGTGGCCTGTAGCATGCTACAATTTGTAGAGCAGTTTTGCCTATGGTTAGTTGCACCTGGATGGTTCCCGAAGCTTCGTGCGTTGCCACCAACCTGGAGGTGTGGGTATCCTTTATGAATATGGATACACCCCCTCCTTTTGTGGTGTGGTCTGGGTTTTGGGGCCGGAATGCATGATATGAGGTAAAACCTAATAGTGCTGGGGTGCTCTCAGGAGCCTTGAACCAGGTTTCAGTTACAGCACAGACATCGATGTTCTCCATACTGAGAAGGGCCTCGAGTGCGTGCATTTTGAGACTTAGACTTCTGGCATTGAGCAGCATTACCCTCAGTTTCTTTCCATTTTTGTTTTCTAGGGTGGTAGGTTTAGAATTTGAGCCTTGCCTAAAAAAGGCACTATGGGGGTGGCAAGAGCCTTAGCCAATATCCGGAATCCCAGGGGTGACAGGTGCAAGCCATCCCTTGCAAAGCAGCGTGGCTTGTCAAGCATGTCATCCCAGGCAGACAGACACTGGATCCCCTTTGAATGACACCAGACATTAAGCCAATTGTTAAAGCTGATCATCTTGTCTCTATATTGTGGCATCATTCTTGGTGAAGGAAGGATACTGCTCAGGGTTAGGGTCATACCTGCCTGGGCTACATAATCAGAGAGCTCCTCTATGTCTCTTTTCATGTAGTCTAGGGAGGTACGTCTCAGGTCGTTCACACCAGCATGGACAATGACTGTGTCATATTTGTACTTGCCATGGAGTGACCCAAGTGCTTGTGTTATGTGGCGGATTCTAGCGCCCGATAGGCAGCTTACTGTGACCCTCTCCTTGTTCAGCCTGGTGAGTGGGACATCAGTGTGTCTGACTATGGAGTCACCTATGACAAGTATGTTTGGTGTTGTATTTGGCCTTAAGGGCTGTGACTGCTTTGCACACTGCTTTTGTGGTTTATGTGTTGCTTGTGGGGTGTCTTGAGGTAGCAGTTGTTTGGGTGTCTGCTTTGGAGGCCTCTGCTGTTTAGGTAAATTTTTACTCAGAGCCTCCGAGTATGTCTTTGTGTGTTTATGTGTTTGATTCAGTGGTGTGGTAGCATTATGTGAGGCTGGTTTTGTGGTGTGTGTAGTTGCCTTCTCCTCCTGTCTGGTCTTGCCAGTCCTGAGTTGAGAGAGCTCAGCCTCCAGTTTGGCTAAATAGCTGCATCTCTCGCAAGTATTTGTGTTATGTGGGAGGAGGAGAGGGTTGTCTGTGTACATGAGGCAGTTATAACATTGCCTCAAGATTCCCAGATTCACCAGCTGGACCGGAGAGGAGATTGACAACTGACCTTTGGACATGCTAGAATAATATTGGGAATTCCTTAATAATTGAAAACAAGGGCCAGTGGGGAGTGAGGGTGTAGTGCTTTTAATTTTTAGTGCTGACTTATATAATTGCTTTAGTGAGCAAGTGCCAGGTAACTTGAGTGCAATGTGTTACAAGTAACTAAATGCAAAAATGACAAACAGTAACTTTCTTTCAAGTGAAACAAGGAAATAAGTACAGTAAGCAATGCAGATATCACTAGTGATCCACAGAAGCACTGAGAAGCCACGTATTAGGTGGAATTAGCTTCCAGGGAAATAACAAGCAAACAAACAACAAGCATATAAACAAAGCTAGATTCAGCAGGCCTGGATCTAGTCCATGCTAGAGCAAACAAGGTGTACCAATTTCAGTAAGATACAGTTCAAATATTCAGGCACTATAAACCTTTAACCAGAAATTCCCAGCTCAGAAGGGCAGAATCCAGCCTCTTCTCCCACAAGAGTGCAGACCACGAACCTTCTTAATGTAAAATAACTGGCCTGAAGCCCAAGTGCCTAAACCAGAACTAATACACTTGGACACTGGGCTCTCAATCAGCAGTTCCCAACTTAGAAGGATGAAAGCTACCTGTCCTGCCACCACAGTGCTTGCCACAAACCTTCCTAATGTAAAACAACTGGTCTGAAGCCCAAGTGCTTAATCCAAAAGACTTAGAATGATAGCTTCACTTTAATCAAGTTACAACCAAGCAGTAATAAATACAATTGAATACTTTAGAGAATGTCTGGATTAGTGCTCAAGTTACACAAACAACGCTAGATCCAGCAGGCCCGAATCCAGTCTATGCCACAGCAAACAAGGCGCACCAACTTCAGTAAGAAGCAGTTCAGATATGCATGCACTATAAGCCTTTAACCAGAAATTCCCAGCTCAGAAGGGCAGAGTCCAGCCTCTCCTCCCACAAGAGTGCAGACCACGAACCCTCTTAATGTAAAATAACTGGCCTGAAAGCCCAAGTGCTTAAACCAGAATTAATACACTTTTAGAATAACAGACACTGAGCCCTCAATCAGCAGTTCCCAACCTGAATGAATTCTGAATTCTGAATATTCTGAATGAATGTATGAAGCGTCTGTGTTAAATTTTGTTAGCTTATTTCTTTATTTTTTGTTTGTTAACCAAGAGGTTCAACTAGGAAGAGACCACTTACATTAGAGGCCTAGAGAGAAAAGCTTCATGAATGTTTGTCTTTCGGCTTTTTCCCGGTAAGGGATCACCAGAGCGAAACTCTGGTCCGCTAATGATTGGCAGTAGATTTTTACGAAACACCGAGGTGCCAGCCCGGCGCCCAACCTTCAACGAAGGCATGCCCATTTACACATGCATGTCTTTCGAACGCTACCCAACCGTGGGGAGGACATGCAGAATCCACACAGAAGGCACTCCCAAGACACGCCGAGAATCGAACGGAAGAACCTCTTGCTGTGAAGTAACAACACTACCGCCGTACCACCACAGCTTCACGAATAAGATCTAACAAAAAGTCCATATATTTATTGTAAAAATACAATGGCCTAGGCATAAAAGTGAACAAAGATGTAAGATTTGTATTCCCTTTCCCCAGTGATAACCAGCTTTACATACAGTTTGGCATGCGACTATCCTTCTCAGCCATTAAATGGAGATTGCCAATAGCTCTCAATGCTTTACATGCAGAATCAGGGGTAAAAGCGAAAATAATCAGGATCAAAAGTCCGAAATCAGGGAACTTTTAAAATGTAAATACTACTGATATAGAAAGCTGACAGAATAAAATAACTTGAATTAGCAAACTTATCCTGAAAAAGGAAGTGTGTAACTTTAATTATTATCATTATTTACTGACATTAATCTGCCACCTTCCTGCAAGGAATCCCTAGATTTAGGAAGGACAGAGCAACATTTTGAGCTAAAGTCAGGGATGTCACTGACAGTCAGGGATAGCTGACATATACAGTTCCCCCTTTTAATAATCAGAGTGCTATTTTCAGAATCATTGGTCAAATCAGATATTCCTAACCTAAGTACACATTTTCTAGGACACAACTATCTTTTTGAAACTACACCAGGGAACAAAAATGGAGAAGAACACTCCTAACTTAAGGAAAACAGAACGCATTCTGCAAATGATGAAGTTCTTCACAAAATGATCATGACCCTAACTGGTTAGCCATCAATATATCTTGCATCAGAGACAGAGACCAGATACAAATGGATACTTTTTAAATATTGGTACTGCTGTATGAATAGGGTTTGCATTACCATAGTACAGAAAGTATGCAATGGTGTCATTTCTTATCATAGGAGCTATTAAGGAAGCAAGTCTAGCAGAGTATGTTTGAACTGCAATGATCACCATCATATTATACCCCCAGATCTGTAGGTGACTCTGTTTGCTCTTGAGCACTGATTTACTCTGTGTGCTGTTTTTTTTTTCTCCGTGGTTGTGCAATCATGGAGTTAGTATATATAAGTAAGGGGGATGTGGGGGACAAAGTCCCTCATATGGGGGTACAGGAAGGCTTTCCCCCCACACAAAAATATGTTTTTAGGGGAACCACTACTAAATCCCGAAAACCCAAACTACCGATGCCAAAAATCCCGAGACCAAATACCCGAAACACTAAAATACCGAAACATCAAAACCGCAAAATTCAAACTACCGAAAACTACACTCAACATACACCACACACATACACATATACACACACCATCCCCCAGAACACAAACACACAAACCTAAACTATAGACAAGAGGGGGGCAAGCCCCCCTGCACCCCCACACCCCCCTACTTAGATATTCTAACTCCAAGGTCGCACTACATACACAAACGCACGAAACACCACCAGACACCTACATTCCTCTCGCACACACACATACAGTCACAACACACACTTACACACTAAACCCTAACCAACACATTTAAACATAGATACTTACCTGACCTTCCACCATACCGCAATGCCAAAACCGCGAATGTCAAACTCCTGATGATCGGGATTTTGAAATTCACGCTTCTGGTCTTTCGGTAATTAGGGGTTTCAGCTATATGGTCTCAAAAGTTTGAAATTCTGTATTTCAAACTTTCAAGATTATGTAGTGATCCTGTTTTTAGGATATATTTCTTGTAGAGGAGGTTTTTAGTGGAATAAGTTTAACCATATGAGTTCAGTGAAATGAGTTTTTAGTGTTATGACAGGCCCAAAATAATTACTTAACTATTATGTTACCAATATTATTCTTGACTTTGCTTTTCTTCAACTATGAAAAAGGATGTCTGCTGAGAGTTAATGGCCTTAATTGTGATCCTTTGAACAGTGAGAATTTTAATGTGAGTGGGATAACATAAGCCAAGTTCCAAACTGCAGATCTTGGAGTTAGTATATATAAGGCATGGTTTAGGAGGTCCAAGCCTCCCTTAAAAGACATTCACATTGGTAACAGTAAGTTTTACAATTTGCTAATTTCTGTGTGAGAATTATATTTTACTTTTTGAAGTGGCAGAAAGTACAATGTCAGGTAATGCACTTCCAATAAGGAAATAAAATCTCCACCATAAACCAGCATTGAAGAACAACATCCAGGATTACGATGGAGATTTTGCATTTATTAAACACTATTTTTCCATGTAGTGACTGGAAGCATTTATTTGGTTTTGCAGCACTGTCAGTAGGGAGTCATTTGAAAAAGGCCTGCTTTGGATGAGTTCACTATGCCAAACAAATGCAAATACATAAATAAAACAACAGGATAGTCTTTCCTGTTTCAGTGATAACATACTGGTATTCAACTCAAGTTTACAAAGTGGCATTCAGAATATAACTGACTCAATGATTTTAGTTGGTTTGAAGGTCTGTAGTTAAGGGATCAGCTACCTGATGTCATCAGTTAAAATCCAAAGTCACAAAGAATTGCTGAAAAAGTACTGCATTTTGTTAATCTCCAGTAGAATAAATCATGAATGCAGAATATCTAAACTGTCATTGCTGGCTGTATAAAATCTATGTAGGAAACATCTTGGTATAAATACCACTCATCCCTGCTACTAATTTTCATTTCATGCAGTGTCTTGTTCCCTGTAAAAATATTGCAGCGTAAAACTGATATGTAATTATTTTTATACATATGTGCATGTGTTAAATGACACTGGATGTGATGCTGCATGATATATGTTCTCTGGAAGCCTGAATATTGGTATGTTTATATCCAGTTCTGCTCAGCTCACTTTCTAAAGTGTCATTCACACATATATAGGCTACGACAGCCTGCATTGCTAATCCAATACAGAATGCACACTAAGATTCCACATTTCAGTATTCATGCATTCAAGTTTTCAAGAAGTCAAGATTTACAGTTTCAGATTATATGCTTCAAGATTACATGTTTTAGGATTACAGAGGAGATCCATTTTTAAGACTCTCATTCACTGTACTTTGTGTAAACTGATGAATCTCTGCATCTATGTATATATGAAACCAGCTCTTTTTCATTATATCCAGTGGAAATAAATGCCTTGATCTGATGCTACTCACTTTGCATGATGCATCTAAATTCCATCATATCCTACACCTTGGTGACAGTTGTGCTTTAATAAAGTAATGATTAAACAAAATATTTATAAATAAGCCAACTGTAATGCAACAGAGTTTAACAGAACTCATAACAGTCTACCCAGATTTCAGGTGTAGATGGGAGAAAGAATAAAGCAGTATAATGTCCATATATGATACTAGAGTAAAAATCATATCCGAAGGATTATATTAATATTAATTTTTCCTCTAAACTATTCCTGAATAGAATGCCAGTCCATTAATTATAGGTTTTATATATATATATATATATATATATATATATATATATATATATATATATATACTAACTAATTTCGAAAGTTCAAAATCCTGAACATCAGAATCCCGAAACTCAGATGCTCGAGATTTTGAAATCTCAAATGTTTATACTCGAGATCGATGTACAATGTGGAATGGGAGCTTTCCCGTTCTTTATATTGCAGTGCGATCTCAGAGTTGGTATATTTAAGTAGCGGGGGGGGTGCAGGGGGGCTTGCTCCCAGCAAAAACATGAGTTTGGACTGTTTTGTGTGTGTGCGTTCTTTTTTTTTTTTTTTTAATTTTGAGATTTCAAAATCTCGAGCATCTGAGCTTTGGGATTCTGATGCTCGGGATTTTGAACTTTTGAAATTTTATATAGATATATAGATTTTTATATATATATATATATATATATATATATATATATATATATATATATATATACACACACACACACACACACACACACACACACACACACACACACACACACGCGCACACACACGCACACACATACAAACACAGCTAGATCCAGCACTAGGTAACCTAGGCAGTTGCCTAGGGGCTGTGTTGGCTGGGAGGCCTGGCTTACCTAAAAAGTTTCCTGTAAGTAAAAAAGTAAAACCTGATTTCCACCACCAGCAGTAGGACCCTCCATAAGACTTAACAAAGCAACACCCCATAAATCTCAGCAAATGAAAGAACACATGCAGTTATGCATGGTCCTAAATATGCATGTAGGGGGGCCCGTGGTTTGAAAAAAGCCTAAAGGTATATTTAATCCATCACTGGCCAAATGCATTTTCTATGAATGAAGGATTCAATACAGTTTCAATGAATGAGACATTTACTGTTCCTCATGTTAAGTCTGTTTTCATTGTGAGACTGTATTGTTTTGTTTAGCAAATGGCTATCAGTGTTTGTGCTCTAAAATTTTAAATAAAACTTTTAAATTATGTCCAAATATTGTAATCATTGTAAAAGTAAAGAAGAAAATCACATGCACATTGACTGGTATGAACAGTGGTTATAATATTTAATAACTGGGGAGAGATGGCCAAGTACTGGGACATTAGAATGGCTGCGTTGGGGGGGAGACCCTGATCCATTCCCCTGCCTAGGGTCCCATTTGGCCATGATCTGGCCCTACACACACACACCACACACACACACACACACACACACACACACACACACACACACACACACACACACAGACACACACACACAGACACACACACAGACACACACACACATAGCACATTCTCAACTATAGGCAATCTGGAGAATAGCTATTTTGCCCATGGATGTGATAGGAACAGCAATTAGCGAAAACCCACATGGGCACAGGAAGAACATGCAGACTCTGTGCAAAAGGCACCCCAACAGGAAACTGAACTGAAGATACAATATCTATACAGTGTGTGTGTGTGTGTGTGTGTGTGTGTGTGTGTGTGTGTGTGTGTGTGTGTGTGTGTGTGTGCGTGTGTGTGCACGTGCGTGCGTATGTGTGTACGTGCGTGCGTATGTGTGTATATATATATATATATATATATATATATATATATATATATATATATATATATATATATATATATATATATATATTTATATGGCTTCAGTTGACTGGGTCACAGCATGTATTCATCTTGTGCCGCAGTTTGTGGAAAATTTTATCAGTGCCTGCAGTGGTTAAATTATATTACAGTCAAACTGCATTAGTTGAACTGTAGTACAATTTCTGGAGTTATTCTCTTTCTTTGCAGTTTTGTGACTGTAAAGTTAATATATTTAATTTCCAGGGATCTGGGGGATGAAGCCCAGCACATAAAAGCAAAGTTTCTGGTTCTTATAGGTGATCAGAAATTATATGTATTTGTTCCATTCCCAACAACCTTATTTAGTTGTTTTTGTGTTTCAAAGAAAGACATCACTAATGAAATTTCACAAAGTATTTCATGTCGATGAAAGTGCAGCGGTAATGTAAAGGGATATAATTAGACATACTACAGGCACCTTGATTACATCATTGTCATGTATAGAAAATATAATATTCAAGAAATCACACTAATTTGAAACACTGTAGTATGTCTAGAGTTTTTTTGAACATATGATCAGAATAACTGATAGGGTTATTTAAAATATAAAAACAATCTCAGCATGTCTTTAAAAGCAGAATGGAAACAGCTACAGTCC
The DNA here is from genome assembly GCF_019279795.1 of Protopterus annectens. NCBI lineage: Eukaryota > Metazoa > Chordata > Ceratodontiformes > Protopteridae > Protopterus > Protopterus annectens. The sequence continues at coordinate 243,834,658 of NC_056743.1, forward strand.
TTCCCCTGCATAGGAGAGGATATTCCACAGACCTAGGCAATTACCAGTCCATAATTCTGACCAGCCATCTTATGAAAAGCCATGGAAATACTTATCACAGAACTAATCATTTGGGGCATATGGAATCTCCAAACACTGGACCCATCTCAGTTTGGATTCATCAAGGACTGGTCATGCTTTTTTGACCTGGTGTATAATTCTGAAAAGTTCACCAAAGCAATGGATGAAGACAAAATGGTACACACCACATATTTTGACCTGGCCAATGCTTTTGACATAATTTCCCAGTCAAACAAAGTAGAAAAGTTAAATAAACCCAATGTGTCACCAGCTCGACTGCCATCTGGCTCACAGATAGGCTACAGATAAAACCTGAGGAAGTTACCTCCATAATGGACCAGTCCCCAGTGTTGTCCTCCAGGGTTCCGTGCTGGGACATCTCCTGTTTTGCATCTACTTTTCTGAAGCAAAAGCCTAAGTTTGCAGATGACTGCAAGCTAGAAGTTATTTAATCCCCACATGACTTAGCCATCCTGCAGGAAAGTTTGTTGCAAATAAATAAATGGTGTCAAAACCATGGACTGAAACTAAATGTCAAAAAGTGCATTATTGTAGAATTGGAGAGTCATCTACCCCAGGGAACTATTGCATGCAGCGTTGTTCGTGGTTTGGGTTCTTATGTGGATAGTGACCTAATGTTTGACCAACATGTTTCCATTTTCGTAAGAAACTCCTTCTATATTGCACAGCTTATAAACAAAGGTATTGTGTCTAGATCTGGGGATGTCATTGTCCCCTTTAATCAACCCTCATTGGGCCAATCACTGAATTTAATGCCCCATTTGGAATGCATCTATTCCGATACATTTCAGATGCATGGAACTACTGGAACACCCACAGTGATACCTTACTAATGCAAGGCCTAAGCAACATGTCATATATGGACTGACTCAAAGCCCTAACAGTATACTCGGTATCCTATAGACTGATAAGAAGTGGCCTGTAGCTGACATACAAGACAACCTCTGACCCATTACTGATGGATTTACTGCACATCAGCAAGTCAAATGGCATCTGAGATACTCAGTCTAAGGATCCAAACCTCTTCTGCAACATCAGCAAAATAGTTTGAAGTGACTGGTATATCTTGCAGAAGATACTACTGCTGTAGAACAAACTCCCCATCCAAATAAAACAAAGCTCATCCCTGTTCATATTCAAGCGCAACTTAAATCTATGGATGTGAAACAGAAAATTTACCCCAGGACTGCCCCATACTACTTATGGACAGAGGCCATTCCTCAATGCTTTATCCCATGCATGGGTCCCCTCAAATTATTTATGGTATGATCCGAGTTATTCTCATTAGGGGCAATATATAATTATCAACCATGGGATGGGTAAGGCCAATCTATAACCAAATGGGTAGGTTATTTCAAGCACAAAAAGGGAAACTGACTAGACTTAAAATGGCCCACAAGAGCAGCTAGTCAAATACTTACCTATGAACCTCCATACAGTTCATATGTCAATATGATAGTTCTACTATGGATCACCAAACTGCACAACCCTGAGCATCAACCCCCCCCCCCCCCAAAAAAAAAAATCATCCTTGAAACACAAATGGAAAAAAAAAATTATGCAATTTCTGCAGGGAGTCCAGCCTCCCACACCCCCCATTGTGGAGGCAAGCACCCACATGCAGCAAACATATATATACACCAACTCCACAGTCACACCAACTCAAAGAAGGGAGTCACTGCCAGTGCAATTCCTAAGTGTGCATTTCCCATGGAAAAGAATGAGTGATGTCATGTTCCTCATCATGTTTTTCTTCAAGCAACTGACACATTAGGAATTTCACTTTGACCACCTGTACCAGAACCCAATATGAAACTTTTATATGAATAAACAATAATAATTCTGCTGCATTTGCAGATTTGTTTGTTATGTTTTATGTGAAGTTTAGTGTGTCTTTGTGATGGTAAAAACAGGTAGATAGATAGATAGATAGATAGATAGATAGATAGATAGATAGATAGATAGATAGATAGTTACATGCATACATACATACATATATACATATATACATATATACATACATTAATTAAATAAATAAATACGAAATTAGGTTCCACTATGGTTCAGACAAAATTACAAATGAATGAACACAGCTAGTTGTCACTTCAAATAGACAAAAAAAAGAAAACTTAAGAGCTTTACAGGGACAATTGCGTTCACCATCAGCCATGTAAGGAAGTCCCCACACACACACCATTAAACTTGTATATACCAACTTCAGGGTCACACAATCATGGAAAAATGGAGAAAATGGAAAAGGAAAAGTTCATAAAAATGGTGAATCATTGCTGGTGCTCTAACAGTAGTAGCGCTGGTGGTTACCTAAAAATCTGGACTGTGATAAAAATGGCTCCTTACAAACTATTATTGTTGTCGAGACAAACGATCACTGTTATTCTGTCATTCCATTCTTACTAAGCATATCAGAGGAGAACTGTACATGGCACTTTGTATATCAGTGGAACACTGTACGTGGCAATTTTCCTAGAAGGAATACCTAGTACGCGTTTAAAATACTAGGCCCTAAGTATTTACAGCAAACATGTTCCAGTTTCCGTTGACTCCACGTGGGCACCAAATGTATATGTTTTCTCATACTGGTCAGCTGTAGCATGCTTGGTGGTGAGTAAATTTAAAAATAGTTCTCAGAGTTTGTGTAACACCTTTTAGATCCTGTAACAAATATCACCCTACTGTGCTGTATAGGAGTGCATCCATTTATTTAAATGAGGAAAGCTGAAATTATTTGAAACAACTACATTTTTGTAGCATTATAATAAAGCACTTTGTTAATGTTTTGAAGACAATCCTGTGTTATGTTGCAAGAAAAAACAAAAAAGTCATATACTAGATGGAAATTTTAAATAATCAATTATGTATTTAAAATAATATTTTAACCATTTTAGTCTATCCAGTGGATATATTGTTTATTCACATACAGAATGCTATTTGGTTATATATTCATATGCCAATGAAACATACATTTGATATAAAGTGCAGCATTTTATTCACATGACTTTCTACAGGAAATTGTATTTACTGGGAAACGCATTGCATGGATAAGTGAATGTTATTAATACATGTCTGTTTAATCTGTTTTGTCCTGACATGGATGTACTTATTGTGTACCACCTGTGTAATTGAACTATAAGGAGGTTATGTATTCTTCAGAGTTCTTAGTATATAGCCACAATAAACTCATTACTTTTTGTCTGACTTGTTTTTGGTGTCACTGACTGTTCACTTTAACACTACCCTTTTAGGTGTTTTACTACTACTGTCTAACTGATATCTAAGGCCATATATGAATAAAATGGTATATGGTTTAGTGTAGTCAATGTTTCTTCTTCAATGGATTTATGTCTATGAGGTATGTGAAAATCTTGCTATACCAGGACTCATACTTACGAGTCTCAGGATCTAAACTGTTGCCATGAAAAGCTCTAAAGAAACTTTGTTTCCTTCTTTCTTTCTCTCTCCTTTTTTTTTTTTTTTTTTGGGGGGGGGTGGTTTCTCCCCCTGCATCATCCTACAACTCCCTAACCAGTGCTCCACATCTATCACCATGTCTACCACTGATCTCCTACACCCAAACTCCATCCAATAAGGCTGAGGCTGGCACAGTAGCTAAGGGTATCCTTGGGATCTAGTCATCAACATCTGCTTGGGGGGTTTCTTTTTCATGACTTGCCCCATTGCTTCCCACTGTCCCACCTTTCCAGTGATAAAGCCAGAGGGTGGGAGTGCAATATGGACATGCAAAGTTCCACCTACGTCCGCAGCAGCTAAGCCATTTCCCCAGTATTGACATCCTCAGCCTTCAAGAGGGGTCATTGCCAGAGACAACCCCCCCCCCCCAGGGAGGGTAATCCCTATCCCTCCTTCTCTGACACTCCATCAGTCACTAATCTATGCCAGGTCAGCTGGGTTATAGTCAGTCAGTATCTCTCTATGCTTCATGATCAGACTCGTCAAGTTTTCATGTAGCCCAACAAATTACCTAAGGATTTTGGGAGAAGAGCCTTAGCTGCAAGGGTCTTCAGATCAGTTAATTTACCCAACAATCAAAAGTTAAATAAAAAAAATATGTATTGTAGGGTATGGCACTTCTCATGTAGGGAATGTTTGTTTGTTTATTTATTATTTTTTTTTATTTATTCCCTCCACCCAAATTTTTTGTTTTCCTTACAGCTGACCAGCAGGTGCTCCCAATGCCACACCCTTCAATCATCAAGTCTACAGAACCATCATAGCCTCCCTCACACTTCAAAGGATCATAGGAGGTTACTAGGCTACTGGCCCCGGGGCCCTTACAAGCCTAGCCAAGTGTTTATCCCCAAAAAGAAACCTCAGTCAGCATCTGTCAACCCTGTCAATGAGGAACACAGGTGGAACCCCTGGTACAAATTTGTGGTTTCCCATCCACTCATCAAGGTTAGGCTTAAAGAGGGTCAGCGAGCTACTCTGATTGATGTGTATGGGAAGCCTGTCCACATAGGATATGTGTTGGAGGCCATGGATTCTCTTTGCGAGGTATTCCTGTGGCCTTTGACTAAGTTTAGGGCCAGTGAGGAGATGGAAGCTTCCTGTGCTAGCATCACACTGCTGCTGAAGGAGTGTTTTTCCCCCTTTTCTCTTTCTATCTCCTGCTTGCATCAACACTCACCCAGTGGGTAAGAAGTGCAATGGGTGTCGGTGCTGCAGCCCCCCTGACTTCCACAAGAGGTTAACATCAGCAGAAAGGACCCATCTACTTAATAGGCAGTCCCCTGCTTTTGCTTCCATGATCTGTAGCAGGGAAACAAAATGGGTTTGCACACATGTAATCACGCCTACGTAAGCATGCCCCACTCCCCAGGATGGGCACACTTATCCTCCCATCTTAAACTGTCAAATAACTTAGCTGCTATTCAAACTTGACTTCCCATGGTCATAGTTAGGACTTCATCCCTCTATGTAACTGGCATAGGCTGGAAGGATTTTTATTTATTAATGCAAGGTGACATGAAGTTGAACAAGAAGAACTGCCATATAGCCAAGAGATTGACAATGCAATAATGCTGTATGTGTGTCCCACCAAGCTCTTGTACCTGCTACCAATGAACATCTGTCAGTCACTCTGAATACTGTTATATGTATGGGATTCTCACCATCTCTTACAAGATATCCTGGTGGCAGTAAACACCCCTAAGGAAACACAGCCAGCTTTCTGTCTCTGACTATCCTGCTAAGCTAACTTCTCCAATGTATGGTCTTGCTATTCAGTCCTATGGCTAATGTGTCACAGTCAGAGCTCCTTCCCCCTGAAACAGCAAGAAGCCTGCTTTCACTCTCCTCCTCATTTATATATTTATTAAATTGCTTGTTAACTGATTCAATGGACTGATACAAGCTGGATCAGTTTCTGCTATGATCTTTCCCAAGATACGTACAGTATGACACCAAGCAATGGAAGTATGCCACAAAGGAAAACTTGACATACAAGCAAAATGAGAAAGTACAGGTGAGCAGCGTGTTACAAGCAGTAAGCTGGTTCAATCATTGTATCACCACAGAGTATAAATCAAGACTGCAGTCAAACCACTTCAAACAAGAGTTAGTTTGCCCCATTCAACTGTTTTGCACCCATCTTTGAGGTATCTATTCGGTACTCCCCAATGTTTGAGATACTGTGGTTGTTTAAATTGACATTTAGCTGCCTCTCTATGGGTTGCCTCTAAATTGTCATGAATTAGTTTTTGTTTCCTCATCTTTCATGACTCCTTGTCTCTTACATAAAACACGACCAATGATTTGATATTTAAAAGGTTACCAGATCAACAGTAAAATACACTATTCACGGTAGCTCCCTATACACTGCTGTTTGGGTCTATATTAGATCACCGAGTGCTTAAAAAAGCAAATGGTGATTAATCAACCCTATGTAAGTGAAAGCTAGGGAAAAAAATCGCTGTTCCAACAACAACCAAAAACATACTTTAAACATTACATTAAGTGGGGGTCATCGCCCCCCACCCCCCCCCTGATGTGGGGGGCTGTGCTCCCCACACACCCCCTACTTAAATATACCAACTCCGAGACTGCACTACAGTGCCGAAAATGGCAAAGTAATGAAGCGGCCAAGCAAATTCATTCCCAGGGAAAGAATTCGCTTTAAAGCCACTTCGATATTTTGCCATTTCAGGCTTTTGAGTTCGACCAAGTCGCATTCGAAAGAATGCATCTTCGGTCTTCTAATAGGGAACCTGCTATTCATAATGGCTTTCTTACTTTCTCTTAGAATATTGGCTGAGCTCTAATTCCTGTTTTTTTTTTGTTTTTGTTTTCATATTTTTCAACCAATTTCTTTAATGGTAAACGCTCTGCCCTATTAACCTACAGTCACAGACTAGCCAGTAATTCAGAAGTCTGTCAGGCATCATGCCTTTCTTAAATGAAGATAAACATTTCTAGTTTTCATTAAAGTAGTTGTTCTTCCTTTTCAAATATACACACACAATGTATGGACTAATCTTTATAACTATTAGGATTATGCACACCTAAAACTGTACATATGTCTTCAGGTCAATATTCTGGTCAAGCATGGTCCTAAATGTAGGCATGAAGAAGGCACTTTTATAACCATGGTGAAATATTCCTGCTACCACCACCTGTTCAAAATGTTTGTGCGTTGGACAGTACTGTTATTAATGAAGCAGCTATCCTTTTAGTAAGTCTCTGTTTTGAATTTCTTCTACAACCCCTTCCTTCAGAATTATCTAAATTCAATACATTCTGCAATCCTTTCTTCCAGTAGTGGTATCATTAAATTTTCAGCTTCATCATCTTACTGATTACGTTGTAATTATTTCCTGTCCTCTCCTTTATCATTTCCGTTGCGAATTAGGGCTCCAGCTGATTTCCTTCAATATTCTATAACGTAGTGTTTGACCAACACATGTTTAGAAAGGAATACTAGACATGCTGACAAAGTATCGCTGAGCTATTTCACTGTACTCGGTTACCATACCTACCTGCAGGCTTGATCATCCCTTTAGGGTTTCTGCTTTATAAACTAATCCCATTTGTTTCTGCTTCCCCCAGGTTCAATGGCTACAGTTCACACTGAACTTCATTTAGAATGCTGGATGTTTGTCTTCAACCTGTTTTCTATAATTTTGTCTATTCAACCTGTTTTCTATAATTTTGTCTATTTTTCCTTTTGCACTTCCTTACCCCACCTCCCTCTATGTTCCTGTATACCTCCTAAATGTTAACCTTCCTCTCCATAACTTTGCTGTCACCTCCTCTGAATACCACTTTTGTTTTGTCTTTTATTTTTCTTGCCTGGCACGGAGTTTTGTTGCACGTACTTTCTCCACAGACCCCTGAAGAAAGGGAGTTTTACCTACAAATGTGTTTCCAAGCTATTGTAATGATGACAAACTATTTTTTACTACACAGAAAGAATAAAGTTTCAATTTCAACAATGTATCCATTTCAGCATCAGCTTTTACAAAGAAGCCCAAAACAACAGAAGTCAATGTGGGAGAAACAGTGGTGTTTGAGGCCGAGACAGAAAAGGCCAACTTGAAGGTGAAATGGCAACGAGATGGAGCTGATATTACAGCAAGTGACAAGTATGTCATCAAATCAGAGGGTAAAACATATTCTCTCACCATCAATAATGTTGTCAAAGAGGACGATGTTGTATATGCTGTCATCGCAGGCAGCTCCAAGGTTAAATTCGAGCTTAAGGTGAAAGAGGAAGGTCAGTACATCAACGTTGCAATCTGTAAGGCAATGTCTCATTTCATTAAGCTGCTCCAATAACTTGTGTAGCCTGTGCTTTTCTGAAGCACCTAGGTATGTAATTAACAAGAATGTAAAGGAAACCTTAGCAGCTGTATTAAAACACATTACACATAGTATAATACCTGAAACAAAGTAAGTAAAATAAACTGAATGTGGACATTTTTATAATGCTGAATTCTGGGAAAAAATATGCATGAATATGTATGAGCAATACATTACACAAGTTCAAATTATATTTTAAGATAAAAAGTTTTATCTTTATTAAATATATAATTATTATGCACTGAGCATCTAACAACATATAAGGTCATGAACTAATAGTAGCTTATATATCTAATTATTTTATTTATTTATTCAGTTTGGTAACCAGGGTAGAGCACTGATCCAATTGAACCGATTTCAGTCTCAGTCTGGACAAATAAAAATGACAGTAAACAAGCAAGTTAACAACAAGTATTATGAATACAAATGAAATCTTGTGTGCATATAGCAAAGAATCGATAACAATAATAATAATAAAGTATACTCTACAGAGGACAATACAAAAGAATGGTCAGAGGAAGGAAGGAAGGAAGAAGGAGAAGAAGAGAGTTAAATAGTGAAGGGACAGAGCACAAAGTGTAAAAGATAGTAAAAGTTAGGTAAGGGCACTCAGAAATTAACTGTATACAATGTACACAACGTGGAAGAGATATCACATATTAGCATAGAGAAATAACTTGAGAAAGACAAAGGTGCCTGACTGGTGAATGGAAGACTGCGGGATTAGGTGATGTGTCCATAAAGACAGCACTTGCAAATTGATTCAGACTTGAGATGATTTTTAAGCTAAACCTGAAATGATAAGTACAATGTGAGGTCTTTAAGAATGGGAGGGATTCTTCAGACCCAGGAAGGAGAAGGCATTATTAGTGCAATGAAGTCTGGTTCTGGGACATCGACAAAGTGGGCCAGAGTGGATATGACTTCTTAGATTGTAACTGGGGGCATATCTTTCAACTGTCTAGATTTTTGCATCATACTGTTGGTTTATTCCTCAGAAATGTTTCTGTTTTTCTGGCAAATTGGCAAAGATTCAAGTCACTAAATAATAACAAAGATTTGAGTTTCAGACTTCAGAAAATGTACGCTAATGCAAAACATGTTATCCTATCAACTTCCTAAGTTAATAAGAGCAACATTTAAAAGCTATCCCTATTTCTGGATCTTGTTGCCCCCACTTTTGTTGCCTTTGTCAAGATTTCTTGTATTGAAAAGTTGAGAGGTATGACTTGGGTTCATCTGAAGAGATTGGATGTAAAGGAATTACAAGAGCATTCTTTGAGGAGCTTGTATTACTGAGATCCAAAGATCAGGTTGGCACATTAGAGGACAGGTAGAAAATAGGCTTTATTAAGCATGTTACAATAATGCTCATTTATTGGGTAAGCAGATAATGAAACAGCACATAAAGTTGCTTAAAGTTTGGATGGTGGAGGAGTTTTTCTTGGATGCTGCTGCAATCAGTAGATGTCCATATTCAAACCTGACAAGAAAAATGCCTTTGCCTGTGGCATTCATGGATGGTCTGGCAAGAAAGGGGGAAATTTTATACTGCCAAAATAAGAGGGAGTTCACTTTTTCCATATTTGTTCTAGGTACAGAGGGATAAAGCCCTTACTGCATCCCAGACCACCTGTGTTCGATTAGCAGCACAAGTACTTAAGGGAACATATGAGGAGGGTGGGAGTGAGCAGTCAATGTTGGCACACCTATTCTGTGGGGAGGGAGGCAATCTAGGCTTGCTGCAGGAACCAGTGTACAAACCATGTGAGTTGCATGCATATATGAGCCTCCAAAGGCAGTGACTGTGGATCTGGCAAGACTGCCATGTGGGGGCAGGAATTATGGTGCACTCCCTGGCAGTACTGTAGCAGCATCCTCAGGCTCCTCCCTGGCTCTGGTCATGGGTCAGGTTGAGCCTAGATGAGGCTAAGATGCATCCAATAGACACAGTGAATGAGGAGAGGACCTGGTGGTATGTGATGGCCAGCTGTGAGGAGAGAAAAAAATAGTAGCTTATGTTTCAACACAAATTTGTATAAGCTTTGTTTATTTAAATATAATTTCAATAATGTTAGTTATACTTTTAAAAAGTATAAAGAATATATAAACTGAAATGGAAAGAAGATGCAACAATAAGAAAAGCAAGGGTCAATGGAAATGAAAAACTAGTCAGTTCTTTCAAGACAGTAGATAAAAAATTTTATATAGCAGTGTCAGTGGCACAACTGGTAACATGCTCACCTTTAGTGCATAAGATTGTGTGTTCATTTCCCTCACCAGGTAGATGGATTGTTAACACTGCAGAGCAATGTAAGAGAGTGCTGCAATCCTGAGTGTGACATCCTGCAGATGAGATGTTAAACCGAGGTCCCATCTGCTTGAGGATGATGGGAGATCAGTTGGATTTTAAAGATCTCACAGCACCTACTAAAAAAAGAAGAAACTCCCTGATGTTCCTGGCCAAATTTCTACTAGTAGTATAAACACAACCTCAGATCTCCCCTGAAAAGAGGCCACAAGCCTAGTGGGACTAACCCAGTCAAAAAAAGATGGATAGATAAATAAATAAATAAATAAAATACATAAGCAAAAAAGACAAAAGAAGGGATAGTGAATGGATGAAAGTTCAGCAGAAAAAAAAAATGTTAAGAAGCATGTCTGTTATCACTTTTGCTTAGTATGGGAAAAGATTTAACAAAGGCAGCCTGTAGAAAAGAAGCATTAGATGGCTGACGGCTTCCATTAACAGAGGACACATTTCAAAAAGAGCTCAAAAAAGTAAAGGTGGACAAACTTTTGGGGTTTGATTGGATTAACCCTAAATCTTTTTAGAGAATTAAGGGAAAGAACTAGTAATATCTATAACCAACTTTCTCAATAAATCTTGAGAGGAAGCTAAGATTCCTGACCAGTAGAAGAGGATAAGTGTGATTCATTCCCAAGAGAGGGAGCAAAATGGAGGCTGAAAAAGTAACTTAACCAACTGTCAGTTAAACAGTGTTGTATTGATAATTACAGAGCTGCTACTGAAGAAATTAATTTTAGGCTATCTGGAAGCATCTGATTCTCAGAACACAAGACAGAATAGACTCATAAGAGGAATATGGTGCCAAATCTATAGAGATCTTTCACTGGGTAATTGAGATACTAGAGCAGAAACAGATGATGGGCATGAATAAATTGGATTTTAGGAAGGCATCTGACACACTACTTTAAAAATTATATCAAATCAAAGATACAAAGCAGCCTTATAGATGTGTGAGTGAAAGCAGTTTTTTAGTGTTTTGTATGAAAATTATTAATTGTAAGAAATGATGGGTCTGTTACTACATTTCTGATTTTGGTATTCTCACAAATCCATGTTTGCCTATCATATTTTTAGTTAGCTGTGCGTGGCATACAACATGCCTGTTAAAACTCTGACACTTTAACATTTAGTGGTATAACACATTGGTTCTTAAGAGAAGTATTTTGAAGAAAGTTTAAAGAAACAAAAGAAACGTTAACAACCAAATTCATTATTTCACTATTTGTAACCTATTACTTGACCTACATTTGTTGCAAAAAAAAAATTAAAAATATTACCTAACATTGCTGCAAAATTATTCAAATGTGAGCCCCCTATTTGAGCCAGTAGATATCTCAAATATATGAGCTAACAAATTCAAGGAAAATGTTCCCCCTGAGACACCTATACAAAAGCCACATATTCCAAAGGATCTCAAACTTCCCATCATCACAAAGGAAGACTTGCCAAAGGTACTTTCCAAAACAAAAAATACATCCTCCAAGGGAGCTGATAACATACTCATCAGCCTGCTGAACGGCACTAAACATACATTAGTGGACCCATTCTTTCAGCTATTCAACCAGCATAGTTTACTGACTTTGCCCTGAAGTACAGCACACAGCAGTACAGCAGTTGTGATGTCACTTCACAAAAGTGGCCCCACTATGGAGCATGGAAACCACAGGCCCATTAGCCTGGTGAGACCACAGAACAGGTCATAACTGTCTTGATAAACTATGAGCTTTATTAAGGGTAGGTCTTATCAAATGAATCTGGTAAACTTCTTTGAGGGAGTAACACAAGCCATGGACAGTGGTCATGCTGTCCATGCAGCATATCTTGTCCTTGCCAAAGCATCTGATACCATACCAGATGCTAACATAATTAATGAGCTAAATGTGTTTCCAAATTTATTCCTATGCAACTAGGAGGATAAAAAAAATAATAACAGGTCCAACCAACATGGCTAAAAGTATAAAACTTTCAATAATAAAACAATAAAAAGTATACCAGAAGATAAGCACTTTCACATGAAGTGCTTCATCAGATCTGAAACATACTACAAAATCAATCCATTTTAAAATAAAAATTAACAAATCAAAAAGCAAAACAATTAACTCAATAATTAAATCAAACCAGTGATGTAATCTCTGAGCCTTCATGGGCAGTCTTAAAGGAACATCCCTGTTCAATCTAGGAAACTTGTCAGCTTGTAATGCCACAATCCATTTCATCTCAGCTAATTCAGTTACGTTTTTCAGATCTACTCCCCTAGTATTCTACTCAAATACTTAAAGTGATGAAGATAAAAGAATGCCCCATATTTTCTACAATATGTTTATAAAGGACATTAGATTAATTATTAATTGTAATATCACTCATGCTGTAGTGTACGTTCCTTAAATAGTCTATTCGGTTTGCTTACATAAAAGCAAACATAATTTGCAGCTAAATATATTAAATTCTTGGTTCTGCAATCAGCATATACCTTATAGCTATATCTTATGCCAGAAACTGGATGTATAAACAAATTAGTCTTATTAATCAAACTAAAGGCTTTACAATTGCAGCATGGAAGTGTACCAAGCTTACTCAAAATACTTTTTAGCCACTTGTTTGGCCCATAACAAAGTTGTCTTTTCAACGAATAATTCTTCATAAAGGCAAAACTAGGCTTATTCCCTTCAATATTTCTAATACAATCATCAGATAGTAATATTGGCCAATTTCTTTTGATTAGATCACAAACAATCCCCAAATCACTACTGTAAGTAAACACCATTCTATTTTTCACATCACTATCTTGTTTCCTAGTAAAAGTCAGTGTCCATCTAACAAAGTACGGTCTACTGACATCAGACCTCAATTCACCTACTAAAGACGAAAAATGTTGTACTACATTATAACTATAACCTCTACTAATAAAATCCTGACCCATTTGTTCATTAGGAATAAAAAAGTCTTCACAACTGGTATGTAGACTAGACATTCTGAGAAATTGACCTTTTAACACGTTCTTATACAAAAGGGGAGTATGCATACTAGAACAGTAAAGTAAAACAGATTAATTCTCATTCATATCCAAATCAATAGTCTGCATTGAGTATTTCATAGTAATAATGAAGCAAGATCTACACCCTTCTAAATATTCAACCAACTCTGTCAATAATTCCATGGTACCATCCCATAGAATAAAAATGTTATCCACAAATCACTTAGAGAGTCCTCATTGCAATGCCTAGCGTTTGCCAATAAAATGCATTATTGAATGTAGAAACTTTATTTTCAAGAACAAGTTCCAGTAAAAGACAAATAAGATTGATGTTTTCATTGGTATTGTCAATAAAATTTCTCAAAATATTCCTAAGTTCATCCATAGTGTAGGTATGGACAGCACACTTCCATAGCTTTTTTTCACCAAAATAAGTGACACAACATTTCTCATGAAGGTTTAAAACACACTTACATTAATAACGTTTTTGAGCTGCATAGTGCTATAAATTAATTAATTTACACAGTACCATTTATTAAACATTACAAAATGTTTCCTCCTCTTTAGTACAGAGAGTTATGAGAGTTAACATGAGTGGTATATGTTATTATGTGAGATATTTGAAAAATATGGCAGAGAGCAGTCTGCAAAAATTATTTTTGGGAAACTTTGATTCTGTGCCACATAAAATTACATTGTCTGGTATGTGGAGTTTCACTGTTCCCCAGTACAGAAGGCAATTTCCATTGTGAGCTTCAGTGCAAATTCATCTGCTGTTCTGTGACAGAATTCCTCATGATATTATTATATAAAATTATAAAATATAATATAATATGGTATTAGTGTCACCCAAACATGTTCATGTTACTGGTATCTGTCATGATATAATCATAAATATCTATTTAATAAGACATGTCTTAGGGTAACATAGAATTAAATCTATGTGGGGTTTTGTGGAACTTAGTAAGACGTGTTTGGAGGAAGAAACTACAGAACATGTAATTCCTTTTTGGAATACGATGTCTGCTCCAGTAAAGAATACTAGGGGCCCTGACGCTTTAACACTGAAATTAGATGATCCTCATGGGATATCAAGTGCACAACTTATGAAGGATAAGGCATAATTTAGTTATATGCTAACTCCCTGTCCAGAAACCTTCTTATGTAAATATATATAAATGGATGTAACACCCCTGTTCTCAGGGGAGTTTAAATTTGGTGGTACTTCATGTGTGTACCCAACCCTAGTATAAGCAAAGAAGTGAATCACAGGATATGTTATTTAGTACAGATCTGTAGATGTGATATAACCTCTGTGACTGTGTACCATACCTGGAACTCAGCCAAAAAATACTACTTTACAGTTTGGGGGCACTCTCTGATTTTTTTCTATACTGCCTTCCATTTGGGTTGCTTTTTACATGCTCTGGAACTATTACATCTCCAAACATAACTAGTCTTAGGCATAAAGACTAGATATTCATTTAGATGAGACAACATCTTACAATTTGGTGTGCCAGAGGTTTAGCTGGACACATACTGCTCTCTACAAAAACAACCTCATGACCCTGGCTGTGTGGCACAGAGAGATAAAGCCTTGAATATGACATGAGTTCAAGTAGCTGCTTGAGGATTAGAGGTGCCAGGCAAGGGGGGGGTGGGAAATGAACAGCTAATGCCAGCCCACCCATCCTGGAGGAAGGAGAAAATGGTTTCCATTTGGATGTTGCTCCCATGCAGCTGAAGGCTTCTTATAGAGCAGTGCTGCAAGTTTCTGTGTATTTATTCTTCGGTGTTACATTTTTTTCTTACTTTCCTCTTGAAGTTTTCAGTCTTGATAAACAAGAGTATTGATATATCTCTGAATCAGCATACCTCTCAACTGTATAGATGTTTGCAGAATGACCAGATTTTTCCCTCATATATTTGGTTGATTCCTCATAAATTGGTTTTTGACTAATCACTGGAAAGATCTAAGGATTAAAGTCATTAAATAATGACATGCATTTGAGTTTCAAACTTTATATCCTTCAGAAAATGCATGCTAACAAAAATAATTTTATTCTAGCAACTTTCAAAGTTTATAAGAGCAATATATAAAATGTGTCCCGAATTTTGAGCTTTTGTTCGCCCATTATGTCAAATTTTGTCCAGATTTCTTGTGCTAAGAGGTGAGAGGTATTTGAATCAGTAAAGCAATATCTCCATCACTGAGACAATGTTGTCTCAAATATTATACTATTAACTCAATGCTACTGAAAACGTGTGTATACTTTATACTCACGGAGTGCTGTTTTTAAACATCCTCTAAGTTTAGTCTGGATTCATTCAGTTTGATCTGTTTGTCCATTTCTTTTCAGACACTCTTCACCGATACTTCATCTCATGTTTATTTTATTTTCTTCTTCTTACGCAGTTTTTCTACCTGTTTGTCACTTGATCGATGCTGCAATAAACTTAGTTGTATGGGTTATATCCTAGCCAGGACATAACAGCTGGCCAGTTTGCATAGCTGAGGGATGTGATACATCTTTTTGAAGGTTTGAGTATTTAGTGGGACTAATAATTAAAAACACAATGAAAAAATGAGCTGAGAATTAAATCAAAAGATTAGCCAGAGTCACGGCATCTTAAATTTAGTAGAAATATGAGTTGAATGGAAGGGAAATAAAATGCCAGGGACAGTGCACAACAGGCGAGTAAGGAAAGTATAACAAAACCACATAAACAAGGAAAGAAATTGAGAGCGATTATGCTAGATGTTCTAAATATAAGCAACATATGTAGAAACGCAGCAAAGAAAGGTAATTTCTTTTGGTTATACTTTTCATGGCAAATCTTTGTCTACTTCTGTCAGAGCTCATTCCACTAGGGCTGTTACCTCTTCTGGTCCTTTCTTCAAGGGATTGGATGCCATTTCCATCCTTTAAGCTGCTACTTGGTCTTCTCTGCATACCTTTACTAAGCATAAGTTGGATATGGTTTCTAGGGCCAGAGCAGGTTTTGCTAGAACCCTTTTATTTGGGTTTGATGAGGGGTCTTCTCAGCCTTAAACCTCCCATTCTGATTCTTGAGTTTTTTACACTCCCTAAATTTAAAAATACTGCAGCATTGATATAGAAGGGCATAATACAGTTGTGTAAAATCTTACCATAACAGTAGATGTCCTTCTCTTCACTGTTCACTCCCTCCCTCCAATCCCCTCTTGTGTGTTCTGATTTTGTTTTGGATTCCCTTCTGGCTGAGGGTTTCTCCTTTTTCTTCTGTTTCCCCTTAAACA
Source organism: Protopterus annectens (assembly GCF_019279795.1). Taxonomy (NCBI): domain Eukaryota; kingdom Metazoa; phylum Chordata; order Ceratodontiformes; family Protopteridae; genus Protopterus; species Protopterus annectens. The sequence goes on from NC_056743.1 coordinate 243,851,140, forward strand.
GCGTATCAACCCTAACTGCACATCTCTATCTGCTCCCAGCCTATGTAACTTTCTCTAACTCTCTAGACCTTTTCTCACATTAACTTCTCTATCCTAGGCACATTACATAATTCTTATCTACATAATGTAAGATTTTACATCTGGAGACAAAACTATTGTTAGTCCTTCTGAATGATGCAGGATTCTAGGTCCTGACAAACAATGATTCATTTACTGTATGTAGTAAATCCTTGTTTTTTATGTATATGTTGCTTTGAATATTTTCTGTAAACCGGTTTTTGATTGTTTACTTATTTTTGTAAATTATAATCTGTAGAACATGTGGAGCTTTTCTCCCCGGGCCTCTGCTGAAAAAGGGCTACTTAGCTCAGTCGGACAAACCCGGTCAACAAATGTAAAATAAATAAATAAATAAAGTAGGAGGGATACTGAGATCCACAGGGAGAAACATCTGCAATAGGAAATGTGCAATTATTAATCATCTGTATAGGCAGCACCCCATCTGACGTACTACATAAAGTTGTGAGGGGAAACATGGTGAAGACAGTTGAAAGAAAATAAGCCATATTAAGAAAGACTAAACTGGATTAGCACATGCGTATAGACTTGAAAATGATCAAGGAGGTATCACATTCTCCATGGAATTAGCCATAACAAAAAAAAATAAAACAGTGTGCTAACAAATTAGTTCAGTTTGAAATGATAAAAATAGATCATGGGAACCACCAATAATTATTTTGTTGAGATTGTGATTTATTCATAGAACAGCCTTCCATGACATGTTATAGGAAGTGAATGGTGAGAAAATCTGAGTTTGTAAAGGACTCTCAGCTTGTCGACATTGTCCCTGCCATTTCAGTGTGTATATTTCACTAGCCACATCTGCCTCTCTTTTACAGCAACCTTAGAACACTGATATGGATAATGACATTCTTGGATCCATATGATATTCCAGGTGTAGATCGAGGGCCTTAACTGGAGATGGATTGTTCTCTCTCTCTGCTGCTCATTGCTACAACGATATTCACAAATGGCTATCCCACAAACATTTTAACACCCTACTATCCATCTCTGCCAATGCCAGCATCATTTTAGTCAGTACAATAATATTCCTTCACTTTCATCCTAACCCTCTGCCAAGCATATGTGATTATACTTCTGTTAAGCTCTGTTTTTTTCCTTATTATTTGCTACTGTACTTTAATTGTTAGCCCGTTTCTCCACTGCATTATCTCTCAGCTTTACATTTACTGCTTCTCATACAAATCTTTCATTATTATTGTATTCAATCTCAAAATGTATGTTCACACTATCATTCTCTTTCTCTCTCTGTATGGTAATAGTAAGATATAATACTAATGCAATTTCCTCCCTGAACAAAACCAAAATGGTGTCCAAGGAATGACAGGCCAAGTATTGAGAAAATATGTAATATGAAGCGCTTTTCGTTTGACACAAATTATCAAACTTCTTCAGATAAGGTACAATCAAAAACCACAATGTTTAAAAAGTTGCCATACAAATTATGTGATCCAGTACAACCAATCACAAATTGTTAGGTCGTAGTAACCCCACCCTTCACAAATAAACAATTCTTACATAATCTGAACATGAATAATTCAAAATATAAAAAATGTAAAAAATAAGAATCGATACAATAACTGCACATACTATTACAAAAATAATAATAATAAATGCCTAAACATTTCCACTAAAAGAAGCGCAATAAAAACGGTTTGATAAAATATATAAGTATATGTGTTTTCACCCCATATATACTTAATGTAAGCTAAAGACTACCATGTAATAAATAACCAGTATGGACATACTGTTTATAAATTATAAACAACATATTCATTAACTTAATAATAATAAATTCATATGTCATTTCCTCAACATGCTCTTAAGTCTAAGTAAACAAGATATCAAACATGCATCATTAATACCAGGATGCCTGTAGGCATTAAGATGGATTTCCCAGTATAGTTCCAACTCTTCTAATTTAAGAGCCGGACATCTTTGACATTTGAGTTTAATTACAGCCTTCACCGTGGACAGTCCATTATTGTCCTTTATTGTACATAACATTGGGATTTATTAAGGAATGATTTTTCAGTATTTGATAAAGTAGGTGATTCCCCTAAAATTATTTTTAGAAAAGGCTGCAATATGAAGAACTTATTGGAGTCCAAGAAAATCAATGTGTCAAAACATCCAGGTATGTTTAGATGTGAGGTCTGCAGGTTCTGTAAATTTATAGATGTAGGCAGGACATTTGATATTAATGGCACAATTTATAGGTCCAAGAACAGGTATAATTGCAACTCTAAATTAGATTACTTGGCAAAATGTCAAAGATGTCTGGCGTATTATATAAGTTCCGTGAATGTGTTTATGAACATCTTTATGCCATAAATAAACAGAAAACAGAGAATGCATTAGCTAAGCACATCATGTTGGAAAAGGATCATAACTTCATATTTAAAGTTATCAAGTCATCCCAGATGGTAGAGGAGGACCATGTTCTCTTAAATTAGAACAGTTGGAACTATACTGAGAAATCCATCTTAATGCCTATAGCCATCCCGGTATTAATGATTCATGTTTGATATCTTGTTTACTTAGACTTAAGAGCCTGTTGAGGAAATGACATATGAATTTACCATTATTAGGTTAATGAATATGATGTTTTTATAAACAGTATGTCCATACTGGTTATTTATTACTTGGTTGTCTTTAGCTTGCCTTGAGTTTATTTGGGGTGAAAACACATATACTTATATATTTTTATCAAACCATTTTTATTGTGCTTCTTTTAGTGGGAATGTTTAGGCATTTATTATTATTTTTTGTAATAGTATGTGCAGTTATTGTATCAATTCTATTTATTATTTTTTATATTTTGAATTATTCATGTCCAGATGATGTAAGAGTTATTTATTTGTGAAGGGTGGGGTTACTACGACCTAACAATTCGTGATTGGTTGTACTGGATCACATGATTTGTTTGGCAACTTTTTAAACATAGTTTTTTTTGATTGTACCTTATCTGAAGAAGATTGATAATTTCTGCTAAACGAAAAGTGCTTCATATTAAATATTTTCTCAATACTTGGCCTGTCGTTCCTTGGACACCATTTCGGTTTTGTTCAGTGTAGTTTGTTGTTTCTTATTGTTTTTGAGGCAATTCCCTCCCTAACCAGATGACAGCTCTAAAATCTGGAAAAATGTTGAAAATAATTTTGAGGGAAAACAATATTTTGATCATACTCATCAATCACATGGTTATATTTATTTTTGATCTGCTATTTTCACATACCAGTCAGGTGAATTATCCATACCTCTCAACTGTACAGATTTTTGCAGACTGTCCAGATTTTTGCCTCATATGTTTGGTCCATTTTCTATAAAATTGTGGTTTTCTGTCAACTTAGTTGCAAATCATTAGAGACAGAAGTTAGAAAATAATACATGTTTAAGTTTCAGACTTCATACCCTTCAGAACATTCATGATAATGGAAAACTTGTTATTCTGTTAACCTTCTCAGTTTGAAAGATATTTAAAAACTGTCCCTATTTCTGGGCCTTTGTCCCACTTTTATTTAGGGCTTTGTCCAGATTTCTTGCTGTAAGAGGTTGAGAGGTATGCCTGTCTGCCTTAGTATTTTTAATGTTTGGATTTTACTGGATGAAACTTAAAAGCTCTTAAAGCTTCAGAGGTTGTAAGCTATGATGGCTACTCATATCTGGGATACAGTGAAAGTAAACGCTGCATTTCTAACAAAACAGCAGAGCTGCATATCAGTCCTTCTGATTCCTGAAACACCTCTGCCTTTCCCGTGATATTCTCACTGCAGTGTTTGACCTCTTTTTCCAAACTACAGATTCAGCAAGTGAATTTATAGCATAATTCATTTACACCCTTCCAGATTTTATGAGCACAGGCTCCTTGGGCAAAAGCCAAAACAGTCCATGGAATTCAGAAAAGCTGACAGCCATAGTAAATTACATGTTGAATAACGTCCCTTTCACTGACAGATGTTTGTCACGTGATACACTGAGCAGTGACCCTCCCCCTGTCAGCTATGTATCATACTGCATGTTGAATAATATTCTTCATCCTGTCAGAAGTGTGTCCGCCATCACTCACACCACAAGTTAGAGGGGAGGAGGTCACAGGACAGACTGCTGTGTTAAAAATAAACTGAAATCATAATTCAGGACTGAGTAACCCTCCCTCCTTTCTGCCCTCACAAAAATAACTACACATTATGCTTTAGCTCAGGTTTAAGGGAAAACAAATGTGAGGGCTATATGCTAAGTAAGGTAGATAGTTAGTTAGTTTTCTATTCTCTTCCGTTCAATTTTACTTGATAACTAGGGTAGACAGCTAATCTCTCTGGACCATTTTCAAGCTAAGCTCGGGAATATGTATAGTCATGTTTACAGTACAAGTAATTATAAAAAAAACTCAAAATAATAACACAGTTGTTAAACAAAAAATATAGTTTCAACACTTAATGTATGCTATTGTGCTGACAGTTTTGTGTACCCTTGCAATTTGTATAACTAAGTTGTCTGGAGTTTTATGCCTCTGATATAGTCAACCCTATCAAAGTGCTATGGCAGGAGGGGCCAGACAAAGGCTGATGCAGAATGCCATCCACGATTATGTAGTTTAAACAGGGGCACCAGGGTCCATTCCTGGGGCCAAGCATGAAGAGCAGTGGTCAATGGTAAGCTATTCTGAGCTGGGTGACTCATATAGTCCAGCTAGACTCTGACAAAAAAAGTTGCATAAAGCAGCCATGTGGGCTCACCACCCAAAAAGTGATGGATGAGGATCAACTGCAACTCCAATCAAGTGGCAGGTAGAAAAAACATGGATTAAGGCAGACTAGATCATGGCAAGAGAAACTGACTCTTGGCAATTATAAATTCCCTTCACTGCTTTAGAAGTTGTTGCCATTGTTGACCCTTGGGAGTGGCCGCTAGGTGGGTGGATAGATACTCACAATCCACTTCTGACTGTTGTTCAGCAGGAGTTCGGATCAATAAATAAGAAGGTCACCTCAATGCAACTGTGAGCTGTGGGAAGTAAAACTCTGTCTGTTCTTTGTGCAGATGCACCTAACAGCTTCCCGAAGTATTCAGTATTCTGAGACAACATGGGTACAGTGACTGACAGGGAACCATCTATGTATTCTGTAGTTATACTGCCAGACTTCAACTCTCATGTGAGGAATGAAAAAAGTATCTGGAAGGATGTGATAACTCGCCTTGATCTGAATCCAAGTGGTGAATTGCGTTTGGATCTCTGTGACAGTGATGGATTGTCCATAATAAACAGCATATTCCAACAAAGAGGCACTTATAAATCTACATTGGGTCAAGGGTCAGTGACTGAGTGTACTCATGCCCTCAGACTTGGGGCAATGTGGTCCTACTGCATGGATCAAGAGAGATGCCAAGCTGCTAACTAAATCTGCATTTGGTGATAAGATGGCTCAGTTGGCTAAGTTGACAGCAAGGCAGTACTGGGAAACTTAAGTATGTACTAAGGGTTTCCTGGAAAAATCTTCCCAATATTTTTGTGTGGAGTGAGTTCATCTCCCACCTCCAGAAGACCTTCCTCCATGTATCTGGCAAGATCAGCAATAAGACAGCTGAATGGACCATATCCAAGACCTGAACCACTGAGTATGAAGTAAAGAGCTGTGGACAATAGGTAGTGGCATTTGTAATAGCTGTAATGCTCATACTTACTGTGGTCACTAATGGTGAAGGAAGTTGTAGTGTTAGTTAGGGAATCATGAGATTTGACTGAAAAGTACTAAAAAGCCAGGAAAGCAGTGGTTGTGGTGGTCACTAAAGCGAAGGACTGACATTACAGGGACCATGAAGAATGACTTTCAATCGTCCTCAAAGAGATTGCGACAACTCATCTGTTAATTCAGTTGGCAGAGGTAAGAACCTGAACAGGGTGTTCTCAGCAAGGATGAAGAAATGTTGATCTTCACTACTAAAATCATTAAAAGGTGGAAGGAACATTTTTGAGGTGCTTCTGAATCCAGTGAGCATTCACAAATCTGAGGAGACAATGCCAGAAGCAGGTTGGGGGAACCAGATCCATTTCAGTAGATGTGGTCACTGTGCCAATTAAAGAGTTCTTCTGTGACAAGACTGTGTGGGATTGAATGAGCTATGACCAGAAATGCTGAAGGCACTGGATGTTATTGAGGTGTAATAGTTAACACATCTTTTCAATGTAGCAAGAAAGGTTGAGAAAACAACTCTTTGAATTGGCAAACTGCGGTACTGGTCTCCATTTTCACAAAGAAAAGTGGGAGGGTGTGTTCATATTATGGAGGGATCACAGTCCTCATCCTGTCTGGAAAAGCATAAGCCAGAGTGCTGGAAATTAGACAACATCCAATAATCAAGCCTCTGATTCAGAAGGAATAGTTCATACCATTCTGGCTTTGGAACAGTGGCTCAGCTCTTTGTTTTTGCAAAACAGTAGAGTGTGTATGGGATTGCCAATCACTTCTGCTTGTTGGACAAGGCATATGACTGTGTACCCTGCAATCACTTGCAGGAAATAAAAGCATATGACCATGTACCCTGCAATGTCTTGTGGGAAGTAAAAAGCATATGACCATTTACAGTGCAATGCCCTGTGGGAATGAAAAGCATATGACCATGTAGCCAACAATGTTCTGTGGAAAGTACTACAACAGTGCAGGGGCTTAGGGTCCCTGCTGTATCCCATCCCATCCTTGTATTAGAGATAAATCAAATACTTTCAGTGTTGTGTTTTGTCTTTCCTCTTATCTGTAATTATCAGAACATTATCATACAGCCAAGGTCTGGAGAGCATCCCGTTTGGGAATATGAGGGTAGCATCTCTGCTGTTTGTAGCTGATGTTTTTATATTAACTGGAAGTAACTTTGATTTGTAATGCATTTTGGAGCAATCCATTGCTGAGTTTCAAGTTGATGGGATAAAAATCAGTGCCACCAAATAATGTTTCTTGGCTGGAAAGAGAGTATTGCCCGCTATGAGTGAGAGGAGAGCAGCTACTTCAAGGGTGCCTTTAGGTCTTGTTTGTGAGTGAAGATAACACGGATTGAGAGGCTGAACAGTAGAAAAGTAGAGAAATATCCATTTTGTAGACATTCTACTTAACTGTGAAATGAGAGGTAAGTCACAGCTAAAGGTCTCACTTTACTGGTCAATCAGTGTCTCTGTCCTCATTTATGGTGATGACCTTTGGGCAGCAAAATAGAGGATGACATCATATATACAAGCAAAAGCAGTGAGGTTCTTTGTGGGATAGCTGGGCTCACTCTTTATGACAGAGTGAACAGCTTGTCAATGAAGTGGTTTGGGCACCTTGTAAGGATGTCTGTTAGGTGTCTCCCATGAGAGGTATACCCAGCACATCTCATAGATCTCCAAAACAGGCTAGAGGGATTATTCCTTAGTTTACCTGGGAACAGTTGGTAATGTCAGAGAATGAACTGGGGGAAGTTTATCATAACTCGCTCAAGCTGTTTTTGTCCATTTTTGTTCATTATGCTATCTACTTGTTACTTGACTGTTCACTACTTACTGTAGTGACGTGTTCAGACATACAGATTCCCTGTTTTTTCTATTTTGAGACTCACAAGTAGTGGTGAATTACTGAATATTATTTATCTGCTCTAATAATGATTGCTGTTTCTCTTGAGTTGGAGAAACCTTGGAGTGAAAATATATAAGGAGAGGAATAAGAGATTAAAGCCTCTCACCTGGGGAGTGCAAGGGGGGATTCCTGTACCCCACTAAAAATGCTTATTTTTACAGTTTTGGTGCTTTTGAACAAATTACTGTGGTCCTAAAGAACATATGTTCACAGACTATATTCTCAGGTTACTGGGTTTCATGTCAAAATGCACAAGCTGTTGAGTTTTCAGGTTGTGCATTTTGATTTAACATAATGGACCCTCAAGTAACTGTTACTGAGGACAGGAAAGTTTGCTCTACCCTGACCAGCTTCCTATCACTGTGAGCATAACTAGAACAAACAGATTAGAAAATGGATTAATGGGTTTCAAATCAACTGGAATAGTGCAGCCATATCCTACTAATCATAGAAGATGATATAGGCTTGCAAAAAGGGTTGTGATGACAGACAGATTGCTAATTTCAGAATATATGTATAAATGCTATAAGTTCCAAATAAGAGTGTGAGATGTTTAAGTAGATATTTTTAATTTGTTAACCAGGCAAAATCCCTTAGCTAAAACTGTCACTTTTAGATGTAGCCCAAGAACTTTGGTGTGCTTAACAGATTTTCAAACAGTAATACACCATACCAATGTACTGTATGCAGTATGACTGAAACTGCAGTCTACAGGGTATAACTTACTTACAATTTCCTTATCTCAGCCACTGTACCAAACATCAGCCTTGGAAGAACTTCTACAATTTCCTTTGTTATTTTGGAATTTTTTCTGTGCTGAGTCTTAGTGCGTTTTTGCTTTTAGTCTTTATTTTCTTTAGTTTGAGTACTCACACTTTCTTCTTTGATTGTGCATGCCAGAGGTAAAACTCCTGGTGTTCATTCTCTGAAAAGGTGGTAACAATTGAGTGAATAATTTTCATTCGGTTAGATAACTTTCTTATTTTCCTTACTTTCACTCTTGTAAAGATGTCTAGGATTTCTGTTACACACTTGCATTTCTGAGCCTTTAACACAGTATGATCTTGACCATATTGCTTTATCAATTATAGTCATTTTATTTGGATAATCTGAATACTTCTCACAGTTGATTTTTTACCTCATTTCCTTGCTTGAAAATACAAGGACATTTTGTACCATCCTTGGATGAACTTCCATACTATACTTGTATACTTTTCCCCTTTCCGCAAGCCCCTGCATTGCCTCTGCTTGGATATTATGAAATCTTTTTCAACATACTAAGCTCCTTACATGATAAGTAGACTAGCATATTGGCTAATGTAGTATATGTCCCAAAGACACAGCTTTTAACAGCTTTTTATTTCCAGTGCTTATATCCACAACTATGCAAAATCTGACCCACAGGTTTCAATTTATGCTTATAATATGTTCAACAATGAGACAAACTGGAAAAATAACAAAAAAATAGTACCTGTACTTCCTCAGACAAATTTAAATGAAATGGTTTTCTGTGATTTTACTTTTATCTGAGGAAGTCCAGGTACTATCCTGTACGAAACTGCTTACATTATTGCGTTGATTAAATATAAGATTTATTCAGGGTGCTATCTTGTCCAGTGCCATTTTTTTCTCTATGCTCATAATATGTCACAAAGGTATAATAATCAGTAAAAATGGCAAACTTGGTGCTTTAACAGTAGATTCTAAAAACAGTTTACAGTATATATTATATTTACAAGCTTTGCTGAAAAACACAAGCATGTTCAGAATTTGTTTGTATTGCAGTCTGTTTCTCTATTTCGATGCACACATTGACATTTTATCTTTTATTTTATCTTAAGGAATCTGACCTCAGATTTTTACATTTAGTAACATGAAAGTCTTGTGAAGCAGGTTTATTTCATTGTTTACATATGTTTATGAAAAGGTAACATAGCCTACATGTTTGATTAAATGTTTTGTATTTTATTTTATATGCCAGTCACTACATTCAGTAAGCAGAGTTTTATTTTTAACTATGTGACTACCTAGTGGCACCATCTTGGATTTGTCATGGCTTCTTATGCTATCACTTTTATATTTATTGCACCCTTTTGTTCTGTATTCAATTTTCATATCTTTATCAGTCACAGTTTTAATCATGTACATGTCCAGTACTTCAGATAGCCCCTTTAACTGTGTATTTGCAATTTTAATTGCTCTGCATGCGTTCAGTGCTTTATTTGTTGTTACCAAGGTTATCTCTTCTGAGCAAACAAGAGGTGACCTATAGAGAACAGCTCCCAAAATTTACTATATAAACAACTAGAAAGAGGATTTAGACATCAATATTTAAAATCTAAAACTAAACACGTTGATTGCAATATCATTTCCAAGTGCAGGAAAAAAATAAGTACAAAAAAGGAATGAAACAGTAATAGTGACAATAGAAGAAAAAATAATAAAAATATCAACTGCAGCTGCATTAAAGAAAGTGTATATCAATGCATAAATATATATCCCTGTGTCGAGGTTAGTCAGAAAGTAAACTGAAATAGCAATGTAGATGGAAACAGTATATGAACGACCAATTTAGGAACAGGACATTGCCAATCCTACCTGCAATAACAACAACATATATTTTGAAGACAAGTTTTTTTAGCATGTTGCAAGTACCCCCAAATTGTTGGTAATTCTAATGGCTTAAATACATTTGTTTTATCTGGCTTCATGAAAAGCCTAGGTGCTCAGCCTCCCATTTTTGAGTTATAGTTAGGAATATTCGCTATTTTGTGTACCACTGATCTGCACTCTGTATTATGGGCACAGAGAGTTATTAGTGTGGCTAAGTGTGGACACTGATTCTGCACTCTGTATTATGGGCACAGAGAGTTATTAGTGTGGCTGAGTGTGGACACTGGCTGCAGTGTAATAGTTTGAAAATGAATATGTGCTGACCATGTAGCAACCTGTCTTTCAGAGTCATTGAACGCATGTTAGATAGAAGAGTGAAGTGATGGATTGATGAAAGAAAGTTAACAAATGTTCAGCATTATCAATCTTATCAACTATGTCTGGGTTATTTTTTTTCATTATGATGATGTCATACAGGAATTTAGGTAATAGCAGTGTATGGGTTACGTTTTGCCTAATCCCAGTCATTAGAACACTTTATTCTATAGAAATCTCACATCTTACAGTTAATGTTTTTGTGAATAGGTGGACATATTCCTTAATATTTAGGTCCTTATCTATGATTCTCAAATATTCCTATTGCCCACTTGCTTCATAGGTCTAGAATTACCCATAATGCTGGGGTTACTAGGCTCAAAAGGGCAATATAGTCATGTCTGTGTTTGCAAAAGTAAAGTACATTTTGCTTTCCTCTAAATGAGAATAATTTTAACAATTTGAATCCATTTTTTTTTGTGGGACATAACCTGGCTAATGCCATTTCTGACTGTAAATATTCTGCTTTTTATCTGGCTACTTTTAATGTCATATTAAAGCCACTGAAGGCATCAGACTCAAAGTCTTTTGCAATGTCCTTTAACTCCGTCTCATAAATATCTACAGTTTCCCCAGCCTCTTTATTCTCTATAAGGTATAAATGCCTTATAAACTGTAGATTTTTATTTGTCTTACAGTAGGCTTTAAACTTCTCTGTCATGACTGCTAGCTAGTTATTCTCCTATTCTTTGAGATTAAACCTGCTAATTAACTTTAGAGTTTCCTTGTCTATGATAAATAGTAATATTATATATTGCTCTTTCTCTGTTTTTTTTTTTCGCTCTCCAGTTCCATTCACAATAAGCTACAGCTTAGATTTTTATATAAAAAGCTGACAATTTCAAAAAAATTACTATACTGCTTCAGAAACTTTGCTGGTTTTAATGTCTTTGGACTTAATTCACATATTCCTTGTCAAATTATAAACAAAATGTAGCTCCATGCATGACATGTATATGTGTGTATGTATGTATATGTTCAGTGAATTTTGCAATTTTTTTCCATTTGTACTCAATGCAGGGTTTGGAATACATGCCTACAGTAGTTTTCTGCAGTTAGAGTTATAATTATATTAAAGCATATGTTTAAGTTTTCAAAAAGAAGAGATGAAATCATTAATTCTGATGCAATAGTAGATCAGTCAGCTCTACGTAATGTATTTTTAAAGTGCTATCAATCTTTCAAAAATCTGCCAAATCTGCCAAAAATATGTTTTCCACCATTTTTTTCAAAACAATCCTGGCTTCACAACTTGTCAACAACAACAAAAAATATGTATTTGATTATGTATATTCTTCTTTTTCTGTGTGTGCTGAATCTGAGGAAAGCCAAATAGTTGAGAAGAACTGATAGCAGACAACTAAAGATTAGCACCAAAAAACATGTTGAGAAGAACCGAGAGCAGAAATCTGAGGAAAGGAGTGATTTCTGAAAATGACACGCCGGTCAAGTTTGCTCCGTCCTACTTCTGCGGCCATTCCCTTACACAGTTCAAGGCTCTTCCACTACTAAACTACTGCATCCATTCCTAGCTGGTTAGAAAAGGTATGTTTCTACTGTTCTGATATGCAGCTTGCAAGATTCTTCACTTTACCTTCCCCTCTCACACTTCAGTCTTGCTCAAAATAACAATAAGAGATAATAGCAGTAAAAAAGAAAAACAAAGCGGTATCAGATAGTACAACAGTATGGAAGGGCACCTTGAAATGCGAAGTCGGTATAAGATGTCTGTCTGTCTGTGCTTTATTCTCATTTATGATAAAATAAGGCAGAAATAACTCACCTTATGAAAAAATATTAGGTTGGGATTACAAAGGAATGTGATAATGGGAAAATAGTGTAGGTCCAACTGGATCTGCCCTCATTTTTCCTAATGTGAAAAATAAGGTGTTCCTCAGTTTCAAGCTTGAGATTATTTCAGAATTTTTTTTCTTATGCGCGCACACACACGCACTATATATATGTATATAAATTGTACAAAATAAGGTAATGTACGTTAGAAAAGTGAACACAAGTAAGCACACATAAATTGTATAAATAAGGTAACAGACAAATTGTACTGTTATTAAAACAAACTACCAAGACTAACACAGATAGAGTAGCAATAATAATCAAATTTAGACAAAGAGTATGTAAAAACTGTCCCCACATGTGAAATCCTCATTTAGAAAAGACAATCAGCTTATCATAAGTCAGCAGATTCTAGGCCAGGTTGAATAAATTCATTGTGTATATTTGCTAATAAGATCATAGCCCTGCAACTAATTCACTGGAGTGCAAATCTTTTCTGCATGAGCAAAATCATTTCAGAACTCACTGAACAGAGATACCCTTTTGTCTTTTGTCAAAGTGCTTGCCCAATGCTTAACAGACAAACATTAGAATGCATACAGTAGAGTTAAGTTTGGTCACAAGCAAAAGTGATTTTTTCCATGTATGTAGCTTCATTCAGTAGGCATATTTCATTCCTGAATATACGCAATGGTCAGAGGGCACAAAACCGAACACTGTCTTCATGTACTCTGCACCATCACTGGTCACCAGTTATGAGAACATAATTTGAAAATAGTTGCCAAAAGTCCACAGAAGCACACCAAGCAAGCCACACATTCTGAAACAAATGCAAATGACAAGATCCTCCCTACCAGGCAAACTAAAAACACCAGAGGAAAACAAAGTAATGGTATAGCACTATATCATATATATCAGGACAAATGTCACAAACAGAGCAAGGCCATCAGATGTAGTGAGCAGAAAATTAAAACTAAAGCACATAAACTGTGGAGCAGTGCAAATGTAAATGAAGGCATCTATATCTAGTTGTCAAGGCAAGCTAATGGCAAACAACCCAGGGAAATATCAATGTAGAAAGGGAAGCCATAAACTGCTATATTTGGATTTAGGAGAAAAAGCAAGAAAGAGTGGAAAAAAAATGAGATCTAACCACGGATCTCAAATCATCTTTACCATAGACCTGCTACCAATCATCTCTTCATATTCACATACAACACACTAGAAGTGTGGACACAATGAAATTGAAGAAGTCAGAATTATTCTTACTGCCTCTCTGACATAGAGGGATAAAGCCCAGACAATAACCCAGATTACCTCAATTCAATTAGTGGCATGAGTACTGGAAAGTCTGAGTAGAGGATGGTAGAACATGGGTAGAAAATACTGATGCACCTAACCTGGAGGAAGAGACTGGTGGTTGAGGCTGTTTTGCAAATGTAAGCAGAGGTTTGAAGGTGATACAGCCATAACCAGAGACATGGGCTTGGCTTACCAAACCAGCGAAGGTGGCCCTCTTCAGCATTTGGGGAGCACTCACATGTGGAGAGTGGCATAGTAGGCCTTCACATTGATGTAGGTACCCACTTTAACCACATAGCAGCAGGTTTAGGACTTAAAAAGTCACCGTCTGTCTGCATGGTGGCATCCACAATTGGCCCATTTTATCATGGTGGGCTGATGATCAACAGACAGTGTGGATGAAAAATATGATTAAAAAAAAACAGAAATCATGTCTTCACAAAAACATGTAAAATGAGACTAGTCCTGCAAATCCAGTGATTCAGTTTCATCCCTGGAAAGCAGTTAGCTAACATATATGTTTCTCTATTACAGGATAAGCACAAGTGAAAGGGTTAGAAAGGTCCTAAAAAATGATGAAGAATTCTGGTTTGTTTCATTTCAGTATTTTATCCTGTAGTAGCAACAGCTAAGTCTAGCTAATGAAATACATCTTTTTTTACAACTTATGAAACCTAAATTATCTTTGTTAAGAAATGTCTTCTTTTTCTTTCAGCTTTTTCCCGGTTAGGGGTCGCAACAGTGGATCACCTGTCTGCACATGATTGGCAGTGGAGTTTTACAGTGCTGAGTTGTCAGCCCGGAGCCCAACCTTCCACAGAAGGCGCACACATGCACACACTCACACCTAGGGCCAATTTAGAGTGTCCAATCCACCTACAGCATGTCTTTGGGATGTGGGAGGAAACCGGAGCACCCGGAGGAAACACACGCAACCACAGGGAGGACATGCAGACTCCACACAGAAGGCACCCCAGCCGAGAATCAAACCGGAGAACCTCTTGCTGTGAGGCAGCAACGCTAACTGCTGCACCACCGTGGCCGCCGGATCAGAGCAGTGTTCAGATTGTTAACACTTTAAAACTATATTACACAGAACTGACAGAGATACTATCCCATCAAAAATGAATGAGTTCAACTCTTCTTTTTGAAAACTTAAAAGATCTGCTACTGTATAATTATAATGCAAAATGCAGAAAACAACTTTCACTGTAGCTAGAATTCTAAACCCTGTACTGCGTATGAATGACGAAAATCATAAAATCCACAGAATAATTACATACACACATATATGCACGTCATGTATGAAGCTGGACTTAGCACTAATTTGACAAAGAGGATGTGAATGCAGTCCAAGGACACAATAGTATAACATAGTAAAGGAACATATTAGGGACTGATACTTCAAAGGGCAGGCTTTTTTATCTTATTGTAAAATAATCCACTGATGTCAGATTAAGCTGAATAAGACATTATTTAATTTAGTGACACTGACATTGAAGTGTGCAACTAGCTATGTTGATAAAAAATGTCTAAAGCTAGAAATAATGCAAACAGTATCCTGAATTCCAAGAATAGAACAGAGAGAGGAATTAGTCACTTGTTACATAAAAATGAGGATTACAGTAGGCTTATGGGAAACTGTCAGAAGCATTCCATGTCCTGAAACCTGGCTGGACCAATTGGCAACTCAGGTTCGACACCACTAGTCTGAAGATCCCAATTCTATCCAATGAGGAATATCAAATGTCTAAGGGCAGTAGGGAGTAGCCTTTCCTTGAGAAAGAACAGATGATTACTAGCCTTGGAGAAAACATACAATCACACCTCCATCCTGCTGAATAGCTACAACTGCTTCTAGCCTAGGGAAATTAAATTTGTGACCATATCTTTTAGGACTTCTTAGAAGCTGGTCTGCTTTTTCAGACCAAGTGAGCAAATACACACACATGAGCACACAAGCATATACATACTGTCAGTTCTCTCTATCTCAGAAAAATGCCATGGTGCACAAATCAGGAATATTTCATTATTTTAAACCTTATAAAGTATAGCTATATAAGCTGAAAAAATGCAGTATAATAAACAAATGCTAAATGGCTAGCCAAAGGCAGTTTCTGTTCATATGCACTAAGTGCTGCAAAGGAGACAAATGTGGGTTAAAGTCTCACATTTTACTTTAGCAAAAGGCCGGTCAGTAACGAGCATTACAAAGTAACTTAACAGAATGTTCAGTCCAGAGGCAAAGCACATTCAGCAAATTCTGGACAGCTGTTCATTCCAGTCTTTCAATGGACACTGGATAGCTTATCAACTCTATGTAACTGGTACCTCCATAAAAACTACTGTGCTATATTTGGTGTCTCCTTGGCCTTCTTTCACTTACAAGTGTTGGAAGTGCTGTGGAATTCATCAACAGATGAAAACAGCACCACTTAACAACCCTGCAAAAGAGCGCTTACAATGTCTTTTGGAATCAGTTTATTTATATAATTTACCTTGTATAAGCCATTCTGAATGTTAACAATGTAAGCAATGGTTTTAGTGCAGCTATTCCGCCATGCAAACAACAGAATCCATTGTTATTATCTAACACAAAAAGTGAGTGATAACAATCTTTAATTTATAGTAAAGTATGAATATCAGACCAAGCACAGAACTATAAAATGGCCCTGCCTTGCCAAGAAATCCAAGTAGAACTTGTACAATCTAGCCATTCTGTATGCATCAACCAGTCTATTTGTTTATGACATTAATGCCATTTCTTTAATATATGGCCTTTAGCCAGCTTTAACACATCACAACCTGCTTGCAGGGGCGTGATTTCATATTTCTGAAGAAAATAATAGGCTAATCACTGTCTCACAGTTATAAGCTGTTTTAGTTTCTTGCTACTGTTCTGTGCTGCCTAGTACTGGCTTCTGTTATGATCTAGCATAAGACTAGAGCTTAATGGCACTGAAAGGTGCTTAACAAAGTTTGGTTAAGCATCATTCTTATTTCATAAGAGTGCTTAATGAAGTTGCTTTTTCCATGAATTAATGTACTAGAGTTAAATTATACAATTCTTAAACTATGCAGCAATCAAATTAGAAAGTAAACTGCCCTCCAATCAAACAAAGTGGAAAACTCCTCTTCTGTACTTTTATTTAAAAGTTTTGTCACTTGGGGCATTGCTCCACGCTATAAAGTTTCACACTATAAAGAATGTTTCACCACAAAGACATTGCTAGTACAAACTGATCTTAATTAGCTGCACTGTTGTTATCTATGGCACCCTAGATCTCTTGAGTGAGGCCTTCTCCAACATAGGCTCCAAATCCTAAAAGACTAGAGGGAAAGAAATTACTAATCCTTATCTTGGAATTGAACACAGGATTCCCCCAGTTTATGCAGTTGTAACTGTCACTGTGTCAAAGTAGTCTCTGGACAGATAAGCACTTGGTTCCCCCAAGAGCAGTTCCTCCTTTCATCTAGGAAACCACCACAATGGTGATTTTGAACACTCAAGAATCCAGTGCAGTACCCTTCGAAGGTATCATTTATGAAATGCACCAATCTTGCAGATTTACATCTAAGTAAAGCCCATCCATTATGGAGTTGATAAATTAAGTTATTATTCAGGGTAACGTAATACTACATTATTACTAGCCACATTACTGCCCTTTCTCATTGGAATTTGTGTTTCTTCCAAATATGATTTATTTATTCATTTATTCATCAAAGGCAGCAGCATAAAATAGATACACACACACACACACACACACACACACACACACACACACACACACACACACACACACACACATATACACAAATCGTTCCTGTATTACACATAACTATATTGATTTTTCTGCAAGGTAAATGTGGGAAGGGTTGACTGGCATTAAGTCAGTTACCCTCTGATAGCAAGGTTAGGATGAGTTGCAGTCAACCTACAGTAAAACTTATAGTACAGCTGCCACAGTGAAGCAACAGCAATGTGATTTGTATTGAATTACGAAGAGCCATAAATGCTGTAGGCAGTGCAGCCTTGAATTTACTATGTCTGAGGCAGCAAGCTATTAAAATTCAAACCCAGTACATGTACTACACACTGTATCCCTGAAAGTACCAGATAAAAATGATTGTGCAACAGTTGTCCCTTAAAGATGCCAGCAGGTTATTATAACATTTTAAATGTGTACAGTCACCTTCCCCTAAAAAGAAATATTCTTGTCAGGCAAATGCATTTCTAAACCATACCCTCAGAAAATAGAAATTAAGCAGAATATAAATTACAGGTAGCGTTGTGGCCTCACAGTTAGGCGTTGCCCGTTCGATTCTCAGTTAGAGCGTCTTCTGTGTGGCGACATGCGTGAATGGGCATTCCTTCATTGAAGGTTGTGCGTTAGGCCTGGCAATCCAGCATGTAAAACTCTACTGCCAATCATTAGCGGACCGGAGTTCCGCTGTGGCGACCCCTAACCGGGAAAAGCCGAAAGACACAAACATAAATTACAAGTAGCATGAAAAAGGGAAAAAACATTAGATCAGCTTCCTACTGTCACATAAGTACCCAGAAAAAATGTTAAGTTCTTTCGAACAAAGCAGAGTAAATAACATAAGAAAATGCCTGTAATGTTGTTAAGAGACTATAATAAATATGTTATCCAGTTCATTTCTCTAACTAAAATGCAGAGAGTCATATTATAAAAGATGACAAATCAGGGTCTTTAACACTGTAAGGAATGTGTATTGTTGAATTTGGTTTGTCACCCTACCTAGGTTTCTTGTCAAAGACCTTCCTGCTGTAAATTCGTACCATCTTAGATCCTGTGCCCCTCTAATTTTTAAATATTGCAGTTCTTTCTTCAGCAGAGATTCTGTGATACTTCTATAACTGAAGTCAAACTCATAATCAAGGATACTGTTATGATCTTTGTCCACCAATGGCCCAAAATCAGGGACAGGTTTTATATATTACTCAAATGCACTTTAAAAAGTTAATAGATTTTCCATCAACATCCATTTTCTGAACAATATGTGTACTGTCATGGAATTTCCAAGAAAATCAAAAAAATATATATATATGAGGGACAGGGGAATAATAGTCAGAATCAGGGATGCTCTGCAAAATCAGGAACAGCAGAAAGGTACAGATAGCCACAAGGGGTCCTTAGCATTGAGTGAGTAAATCAGTAAAGATAACTGAATTCAGTCTAGCCAATTTTTAACCATTTTTGTCTGTGATGAATCCTCAGGCTTGGTGATGGAGTGATACTGAATCACTGCTTGTTAACACCACATTACAACATTAAGGCACAGACCCGATAAAGGCAAGGGCAACTTAGAGGATCTACAGTTTAACCAAAGGGTTGTAAAAGTCTTTAAACAGCAATCCTTTCTGTTATTAAAGAACAAGCCCCTCACAATTATAGAAATATCCAAAGGAGGCCTCTAAGAAAGCGATCCAGGTTACAGAGATTAAAATGAATGAAAATGTGCATCGGAAAGTGCACTGCACACACACAAAAGTTCCCATCTACTACTATGGAAGCATAAAACAAAAAGGGATGCATATTTCAAACATGTCTTCTTTTTCTTTCGGCTTTTCCTGGGTAGGGGTCGCCACAGTGGATTACCTGTCCGCTCATGATTGGCAGTGGAGTTTTACGGTGTCAAGTTGCCAGCCCGGCGCCCAACCTTCCACAGAAGGCATGCATATTTTAAACATATAATTTTTCAAAACAATATTTTCCTGCTGCTGTTGAGCTCAGACCGTCTCACTCTCATTATCTATTCATGCACCGTATACTAATGCAAGTGTATGAAGATTTCAATACTGTAATCCCTTGGGAAAGCAGCGGGATGTTGTCTCATGCTCTGTTATTACCCAGCATGAAACTGTACAATGACACCTAGGCCCCTCCCACAAGCCGGCCAGTAGGACAGTTATACATGCCCACCTGTTTACTAATCAGCTTTTTCTCCATGAGGGCACTGCCAGGTGATTCAGCAATTGTGTAAGCCTTCCTCATAAGTAGAGAGTTTGCTTCCAGCATCTCATAACTTATAATTTATTTTTATTACCAACTTGCATGGTTTTATCAAGATGGACAGGCCTCTCTTTCCATAGCCTGGACAAAATACATAAAAGGCAAAGAAACACACAAACTGGTATAGAGCAGTACAAACAAAATGCAGTAGCACATTCAAGTAGTATAAATCAGTTAAAAAGAAATATACAATGAAGATTCATTTTTATTTAAAACAAATGCATGCTGATTGGGCAGTCAATCAGAGTGCCCATTGTAAATGAGCATGTCTCAAAAGAAAGAAGTCCAGCCACTTAAGTCTTTGTGAGCAGTCAGCTTTCTATTGGCATATGCTCCTTAATGTCATCCAAAATATATTTTAACAGATGCAGTGCTAAATATCACAAAAAACAGTGGTGTTCTGCAAAATTATAAATAGCTGAGAAGTATGGTTACTGGAGCAGTACGATCAATCATACTGCTGGTAACCATTTCTCTCAAATATTGTATTCAAAATGAAACGCTGTACAACAATGGCCAATGAAGTAAAGTTCTCTTGGAGAATAGGTAGTGTGGTTAAATGATATAATACTTAAAAGTGCAACATATATAGCAAAAAACTTGCATACATTTCCAGTACTTAAATTAAATGCACTTACAAGATATTCACGCTGTGAATGCAGTTATACCATAGCGAAATGATGGCTCCAAAGTTTCCAGTCTTATGATGGCTTTAAAGTATCCAATCTTTTTGGTCTGATATACAAAGTATCCACACTGAAGATGTAGTAGCTGCTATGTGACTGTGATGAACTGCAATAACAGCTTAACCAGTCTAACAGATCAAATAAAAGCTTCTAGCTTTAATGGCAGTTAAAATCCTTTTATTGTAGGAAAAGTTAAAATCTTCATGTCAAGTTAAAATCTTGATGTAGAATAAAACAGTCCCTATGTATTCCAAACAATAAGCGCTTTCGGTATCTTCTTCAGATCGTAGAGATTGGGACTGGAAGTCCCTTTTTATAGTGTTTGCTTCCTTTACTGTTGAGACAATCATTCAATCATCACACTGTCAATCAGCTGTTTAAATGCACCAAACATCTTTCCTCTCAGCTGGGGGTGTTCCATTTCCTATACCTTTTGCTTTTGAGGGGTGTGACCAGTCATGAATTATTAAGCCAGACACACCTCCATGTTAGCTGATAGTTGGTCTTCTAGCTTTTAGTATAGGTTTCAGTGGGATGATGTTATTCAAGCCTGGCTCAATATCAGCACGGAGGTTCACAATCCACTTACTCTCCCTGCATTCAGTAATACTTTCAATGTCGCCTTTCCTTATTCCACTATATACATTCTCTATCACATTATAAGTGAAAGAATGACCGACATTTCTTTCAGCATGCGTTGCTAAAGCATTATGTGGATCTTTATTGGTAATGTCTCTTTGATGTCTCAAAATGCGATTTTTAAACATCTGATTAGTTTTTCCTACATAGAATGCAGGGCATAGTTTATAGGTAGCCATGTACACCACATTGGGAATTATACAAGTGGCTTTGACATTAAAGGTGTATTTCTTCTTTGTCCTTGGATGTTCAAATGCGTTATTACAGTCAATCAATGGGCATGCTGTGCAGTGGCCACACTTGAACGTGCCTTTATGTCCAATGATTTTATGTTTGCTAAACCCATCCTTTGTGCAAAGTAACCTCTTTAAATTTTTCTTATTCTTGTAGCCAAAGCATGGTGTTTCACCTACAATGTCTTTTAGCTTGGCATCCTGGGTGAGGATTGGCCAAAACTGCCTTATTATGGATTTAACTTGTGTGTTGTCTGTGCTGTAAGTTAACATCACTCTGGTGGTTCTGTCTTCTGTCTTGTTTTTCTTTGGGATAACTTCTTAAACATTCACATCTTTTTCATTATAGCCTCTCTTTATTAAGTTTTGTTGTAGAAACAAAATTTCCTTTTCTCTTGTCTCATCTTTGCTACATCTTTTATGTATTCTTTGTGTTTCATTTCACATAATATGTTTAGTGACATGTTTAGGATGCATGCTGCTTTTCAACAAGTAATGATTTTTCCATGTATTTTTTCAGTGTAATTCGGTTTCCAACATGTTTTCGTTAAGAATAACATTCACATCCAAAAATGCAACTTGATTATGAGAGTGTTCTGCTCTCTCAAATATCCACCCCTGATTTTATTCACATTTTTGTCACATAACTTATATCATCTTTTTTTTATCACACATATTTGAAAAGCCCTGTCTACCCTATTGCACTGTACTGATCTACAGTACAAGCGTGCAGAAGTGTGTCTTACACATGAGCAGTACATCACTATGAAATAGAGGAATCAGAACACTGAAGTTCTGCAGTGTGGTCTCTGCCTGTCCACAATATGTCCATGTGAGTTTTCTGTGCAGGGTTTACATTCTTCCCATGTAACAAAGATATGCCGCAGGGGAATTGTTGATCCTTCAAACTGGCCACAAGTGTGCATGCCATGCGAGTGTGAGTTTATATGTGTGCATCCTGTGATAAGCTGTCACACAATCCAGGATTAGTTTCTCTGTCTTGCATCCACTGAGTACTGGGATATGCTGTAGATCCCAACAACTATCAGTTGGATAAAGTGGGTAATTGGAGAAAGAAATAAGGAATAAATGCATGGATGGATGAATGAATGAATGAATGAACTACCTCGGAAATATATGACTGGACAATTTCTCCTACAAATAGATAAAACTTCACCAGAAAGCAGTGCGTTCTGTTCTACAGTATACACAAGAGGACTGGTACGCAGAATATGCTCAATCTACCTTGATTAACATCTACAATTATTGTTAATTAAGTCATAACACTAAACCACTCGGCAAAGGATTGTGCTCACCAAACAAAAAGACAACATTTTCTTTTCTACCACCACTTCCCATTTTCTGTGGATAAGCAACATTTTTGCATTTTTAACAATGACCTGCTTAATTACACACACCTTATAGCCTCTTCATAGACAAATAAAACAATTCATACAGCATTTTTCAACACAAAGTCAAAATGGAAAATAGGTTCATAGGCAAGTAGTAGGTTAGATGCCTTTGTGGGCTATTTAAAGCCTAGCTATTTTCCCTTCCAAACGTGAGAATCAAACCATTTACTTTCTGTCTATGAGGTAAACACCTTAACTATTATACCAACCCAAAAATGGTTATGAATGCTCAGAAAAAGCATTCAGTCACTTTTGGATACCTGCTTTTATTGTAATTAGTTATTCAGAGTCACAAGGGATACAGACCCTATCCCAGATGTGAAGCAGAGAACAAGTTATGGACAGGGTTCCCACTTATTATAGGACACACACACACACACACACACACACACACACACACACGCACGCACGCACTCGCGCACGCACACACACACACACACACACACACACAGGCAGTTTAAAGGATCACCAGTTCATCTAGCAGCATGTCTTTGGAATGTTAGAAGAAAACAGAAACCCAGCCAAAAACTACTCAAAGACAGTGAAGGCATGCAGACACCTCACATAAGGTCCCCTTGCCAGGAAATGAACCAGAGAACCACAGCAGTACTGTGTTAATCTCTACACCAATACAGAAGACTATTTCTATTGATACTGCATGGTTAATAAAAGTTTCTGGTTCTACAGGGCAGTCCTAGTATCAGAAGAGCTTTTTCAGTAACTTATTTTTTCATTGTAGTGCCAGCTACTTATATTTCCTTCTATAAAAAAGTATATGCCAAGCCCTAGGATGGCCCTCAAAACTTCCACTGTATAATTCATATTAGCAGGCCAGATCAGAATTTCCAGAAAAGGCAGGAAAATCATAAGCCTAAAAAAGAGAACTCAGAGATGTATCCTGAAGCTTGTTTTCTTCTGTAAATGTTGTATAAGCATAGCTGTTGATTTTTATACACTGTGAAATGCCTTATTTCTTTAACTTAAAAGCCCTCTATAATGCAAAAGAGAGGGTAGCAGCAAACTGTACAACAAAATTTTGAAGTATAAATTAATAATAATCTTTTATGATGTGTAATCAAATCAATAAGTATTAAAAAGAAAATCTTACTTAGGCTTACTCACTTTTAATAAATGTCAACTTCTAGTCTCTAATTAGATCAGGTATTCTATATTTTCTTATTCATACCTCTCACCATTTAAGTGCAAGAAATCTGGGCAAAACCATAAATAACAGTGGGGGACAAAGGCCCAAAAACAGGACAATTTTTAAATATCGCTCTTATAAATTTAGAAAGTTGTTAAAATAATAGATTTTTCATTAGTATGAGTCTTCTGAAAGTTATGAAATCTGACACTGAAATATCTGCCATTATTTTATGACTTTGATCAATGATTTGCATGAAAACCAAAAATCTTATGAGGAACAAACCAAAAATACAAAAATATGAGGGAAAACATGGGCATTCTGCAAAAAATGTGGACCGTCGGGGGTTATTTGTCTCCCACTGTGATTTGTATGTGATTGCTGGATGGTTGAAAAGCATGCATACAGACACAGAAATAAGTCCTGACAGGAGGTATGAACCACTTTACAAATCTAGATTGTTATTATGGAGCAGGACTTTCTCCTGTTGGACCTGAAACAATGCATCTTCTATGTAATAATATGTTTCAGTAACACAATTTGCAACCATTCCATATAAAGGCTAGACTTAGCCAAAGAAAAAAGCACAAAATATGTTCTTACTTTCTTAATACTCTACCAGATGTTACACTTCACCTGGCCCCGAAGGATATCAAAGATTAGAGTTAATGCAACTGTTTATCAGTCGTATTTTAGAGCTTTCCAGTGGAAGTAAACACAGTTTTAATTTCCTAAGAATAGACTTAAACCTGGAAGTTGTTCTGTTCTCTGCAACTGTGTGGCACTCATTATCACACCTCTGAAAAATCGGGGGCTTTTCACTACTCAGCTGAAATACTGCCTTTTAACCACCACCTCCTACAATAATTTGCTAACCCTCTGCAGCCCATTTAAAGGAAATGTCTACTTCTAACATAGTTAATGTAGCCTCACAGTTATTTTTCTACCAGAAGACCATCTAGATGTAGTTGGTAAGCCTTTAAGTAGTGTTGGGGTTCTCCATTTCCATTTTCCCTGTTACAAGTTATGAAGGACCCCCTATTCTTTTCCAATTTAATATCTCATGTTAATTCAGAAAATAATTTTCTACAGTCTTCATAACCTTTAGGAGGCAACACAGTTTCTGTAGTTTTCATTGTTAATCATCACAAATGATCTTACATTCCAATAATGTATTTTGGTAAGGTTAGTAAAGTATTATAAAGCACATGTTAACAATTAAAGTGAAACTCTTCTTAGAAGTTAGTTGATGGTAGAATATTTATATGAAGAAAAGCAATGATTCATACCACAGCAGCACATAATCTAAGAAGTTGTGTCATTTTTGACAGTGAAGTGCTGCATTGTTGCTTTTACCAATGCAGTTGTATAAATTAAGAAAAATATGAAACAGTACAAATATATTTCATTTGCATTACTAGTTTCCTGAAGTGACAACTGTCAGTCACAGATGAATGGGTATTGTGGCTAAACATGTCTGGTTGTTTAAAAGCTACAACTCTGAATCCTTAACAATTGTACTGAAGAAGGTTTTAAAGTATCTTGAGGGTTTTAGTAGCTTTTACTTAGCTGCATCAGAGTAATGTAGTGAAAAACAATGACAATATTCACAAACACACTCTAAAAAGCCAATACCTCGTGGCATTGTCATTGTTACAAACTGTAGAATAAACCACTTCATTTATCATGCCCACGTAGTGCCATATTTTGAGCAGACAAATTTTATGGTGGGAACAAGATGAATATTTTATTTAACATCCTGTTAACCAGGAATGTCTGACTTGGAACAAAGCCAATTTTCAGCGGAGGCCCAGGGAGAAATGCACCAGATGTATGTCTTTGAATGTAAGAGGAAACCGGAACACCTGGAGGAAACCCAAACGAATGCAGGGAGGACATGCAGACTCCACACAGAAGGCACCCCCGAGAATCAAACCAGAGAACCTCTTGCTGTGAGGAGACAACGCTACCACTGCACCACTACAAATATACTGAAAAAAAATCATTTAAGTATTGTAGTTTCTATCAGTCATTTTGGGTATAGCAAATTTCAATATAAGAAACACAAATGATTTTAATGCATTAGTATAGCAAAGACTATCAAGAAACATGATTACAAGAATATATTTTCTTCACTTTCTTGGTGGAGTTTTCATTAAAAAATCACTTATATGCAAACTACACTTGTCTTCATCCCTTGTGTTCTCTGCTCTAGGTAAGACATTGCTGTTATTAACTCATTTGGGAAGGATGCTTTAATTCCTTAACCCTAATATTTGGCACACTGTGTTCTGTAGCAACAGTTGTTCTGTAAGTACAGCATGTTACCAGTTAACTTACCTTTTAACTTTTTCTTTTTTTTTTTTTTTTTTTTTTAATAAATGTGACATTGTTGATCAACTTGGTTAAAACTGTGAAGTTTTACTTATGTAACATTTTTAATCAAGCATTAGTTTTGGCAACAGTGTTTGATGAAGAAAAAAGATCAATATTACTGACATTGCTACAATTTTTATTTAGTGAAAAAGGCGGTTCCTCCTACAGTACCTGCAGCACCTGCTCCTGCTGTGGAACCTCCTAAAAAGGATGAGCCTCCGGCTGCTGAAACTCCCAAGGAGGGCCAAACCACTGAAGGTAAGAAGGAAATAGACACAGTCCGTATGAATCTGTATAAATGAAGGCTCCTGAGAATAGACACAGTCCATATGAATCTGTATAAATGAAGGCTCCTGAGAATAGACACAGTCCATATGAATCTGTATAAATGAAGGCTCCTGAGAATAGACACAGTCCATATGAATCTGTATAAATGAAGGCTCCTGAGAATAGACACAGTCCATATGAATCTGTATAAATGAAGGCTCCTGAGAATAGACACAGTCCATATGAATCTGTATAAATGAAGGCTCCTGAGAATAGACACAGTCCATATGAATCTGTATAAATGAAGGCTCCTGAGAATAGACACAGTCCATATGAATCTGTATAAATGAAGGCTCCTGAGAATAGACACAGTCCATATGAATCTGTATAAATGAAGGCTCCTGAGAATAGACACAGTCCATATGAATCTGTATAAATGAAGGCTCCTGAGAATAGACACAGTCCATATGAATCTGTATAAATGAAGGCTCCTGAGAATAGACACAGTCCATATGAATCTGTATAAATGAAAGCTCCTGAGAATAGACACAGTCCATATGAATCTGTATAAATGAAGGCTCCTGAGAATAGACACAGTCCATATGAATCTGTATAAATGAAGGCTCCTGAGAATAGACACAGTCCATATGAATCTGTATAAATGAAGGCTCCTGAGAATAGACACAGTCCATATGAATCTGTATAAATGAAGGCTCCTGAGAATAGACACAGTCCATATGAATCTGTATAAATGAAGGCTCCTGAGTAAATTAATACACTACATTAATAAATGTACTACCAAGAAAGAGCTTATATCTCAGGAACTGAAATCCCATTGCTACTTGGACCCCATCACCACTTGAGGAGAATCCATAATAGCTCATTACAGTAAAGGAGGAGACCCAGTAATGTTGTGGGACAGAGTAGAACAGAAGAAAAGATGAAAAAGTAAAGAAATTGGCAATTATTTTAATCCTGATCTGGGATTTTGTAGTTTAAGGAGATAAGAAATATTGAATTAAGTTTTGGGTAATAAAAGAACTAAGAACAATTACATCATGTCTCAAAAACATGCATTTATATTCTTTATTTAAGAATTTATCTATTTATTTATTTATTTATTTTTGAATGTGAAACAATTATTTAGAACTCTTATGATAGTAGCTAATAAACCCCGAGCTGAAGGACTTTATTTATTTATTTATTTATTTATTTATTTATTTACTTATTTATTTAACATTTGTTTACCAGGAAAGTCTGATTTGGAACAAAGCCAATTTTCAGTGTAGGCCCGGGGAGAAATACTCCAGGTGCATGTCTTTGTCTAAAAAATCTTAAAAAATTATTTCTCACCAGTGATTTCTTGAATGGTTGGTGAGCCAGTAAGGCAGCATTGTCAATAGTAGATCAGCAGGAGTAAGCAGTGTTTCTGGTTACATAGATTGAGAGAGAGTGAGGGTGTGTGAAAGAGCATCTATTAAAGTGTAACCCTGACAGTAATCAATATCCAACCAATCTTTTGCAATGTAAGACAATGGTGTTCAAGTGATACAATTATAAAACACCAAATTATGTTAGTGGTGGATTGGAAAGTACTAGTGTTGTGAGAGGAGTTGATAGTTGTTACTGGAAGGCAGGATTCTAACTTTGGAATAAGCGTATTTATTCTTGTTGATTTCCTTGCTTTGAAGATTATTAAATGGAAGAACTGGTCAGCACATTCATTATTCAGGGAATATATGAAGCGTCAGCACATTCATTATTCAGGGAATATATGAAGCGTCAGCACATTCATTATTCAGGGAATATATGAAGCGTCAGCACATTCATTATTCAGGGAATATATGAAGCGGATACAGACAAAAGGAAAGCATGGAAACCTGCACCGAGTCTAAATACGTAAAATATATTAATTACTGAGATCATAAAATGACCCTGCTTTATAAGTGTGCTTTTCAAAGAGTCTTCTGTGGCATCAGATGCCATTTAAAGTGAAAATGATTTGATGGTTAACATGATATTAAAACCACAGTCATACAGCCAGTTGCAGCATTGCACAGCTACCTTTCTGCATGAATCATGGTTAACAAGCTATCATAAATGTGTTAACAGCCCAGTAGTTGCATGCCGCAATATATGGACTCCCACCCAGTCAGAACACATGTCAGTGTTACTACACAAAGTGCTTTATTGCTGACTTTATCTGAAACCACAAAATGGCTGAATGATTGAACGAAGAACAATCACCCTTGGTTTTAGTTAATAACACGTTCTTAGCTTCCAGTGCTTTTTACTGCTGCTTCAATGAAATGCCATATACATAAAATACGCTGGAGGCTCGAGAGTGATACATGAAAGGCTTTATACTGAAAGATTAGGGGATGAATTCCATGATGAGAGGTGAGATTACGTTCCGTAATCTTACAAGAAAAGTCACTTCGTGTATCACACAAACAAGACTTCCACAAGCTCCAATTATCTTTTTTATTCACTTTAAGTCTGAATCCAATTTATTTTCAAGGAATATGATAACCATGCTGCTTGCATAAGCTGTGCACTGAACACAGTAGAACTGTAGCTAGCTCATCTGTTGCCCTGTGCAGATCCCCAGGTTGACACCCCCTCAACTCAAAAGTTGAGGAGCAAAAAAAAAACCTTGCTCTGCTCCTGGAATGGTAGAAAGCTGCTTGCTACAACTTGCTACAATTACTACCACACTCATGCTCCTCACATTAAGCATTCAGCCAAGCCATAAATGCAGTACGGGCCTTTATCAGTGCTGATGCTGCACTCAAATGCCATCAGCACCTGCAGATCACATACCCAGACATCTGGCATCTGGGGCAGCCATCCCCTTCACCCCACACTACAGCTCCGGAATGCAGCCTTACATAGTTTTTCAAGATTTTTATACTTGAGAAATCACACTTGTAGTTTTCTACTCCAGGTCTAAAGTGAGTTTTAATACATTTTAAAAGTTATACTAATATATGTTACTTTTAGTATTATGTTATATTTTAGGTAGTTTAATCTTATTTACTTTAGTTATTTTATGAAGAGCTCTGTTTTTCCAATAATGCAGTCTTCCAATTTGCTCGTTATGGTTGCTTTTTGTTTTATTTTTAACAGTTCTACTTTTTTTAAATCTATGGTCAGAGTCATGTTTTGGCATTTGATTTAGGTGTGGGTAGTTGTTTGGATGATTAGTGTTTATTTTTAATGCAGGCAATATGCGTAGATCCTTTTTTACCTTAACCGGGGCAGTGTTTCTGCTTAATGAGGACCTGACCATGAGTATATAAATAAAAAATACATATATCCTGAAATGGAATACATAGATTTATTATGCCTCATATCTATGTCATCTATATACGTGTATGAATTTTTGTCTGGATATGTATTTATTTGTTTATTTTCTTCCTTATTTATTTGATTTATACTAGGAACTCAACAGGAAAACAACCCATTTTACTGAGCACTAGTATCATAGTACAGAAAATATTACAATGCAAACAAGCGTGCATTGGTCCCTGCATCACCTTACTAATGCATTCTAATGCTAACCCAAACACTGCCCCGAGCCCTATACTGCACCTCACCTTATAAAATTCCATTCTGTAATACTATCACTACAGATAGCAAGACAGGCTCAGACAGAACACACACACACACACACACACACACACACACACACACACACACACACACACACACACACACAGACACACACACACACACACACGCACGCACGCACACACACACACACACACACACACACATGTATGTACATAAACACTACACACACACACACACACACACACACACACACACACACACACACACACACACTGAAGCTATCCCCTTATCTAACCCTTACTCTAACCCTATCTTAGAAACACTCACATAAACACAATAACACCCCAACACTACCCATTTACATGTATCTATAAATGAACCTGAACTGTCTGCAAAATGAACTGCTGACATTCTGAAGATATATGTATATATATATATATATATATATATATATATATATATATATATATATACATGTATGATGTACTGAATAAAGGATTACAGTTTGTTCCCTCATCTATGGTTTCTGAATTCCAATAGCACATGACATTAAACTTTCAGGAACAGATGAGGGTAGGGAAGCTATTGTTTCTGATGTTTATCCCTCTTCAAGTTAATCTTCCATATAACCCTTTTGTAAGAAACTTTGTGCAAGCTTATCCCAAAGGATTTGAACTTTTCAAGGTTTTTTTTTTCTGATGTAGTTTTATCATGTTCTGTGACTCAAACTATTAGAGGTTTACAGGGGGATAAAAATGTATTTTTATCTCAGCTATTAACATGGGTGGAGTTTTTACTTTGAACAAGGAGAAACATACGGAAGTCATGAGATAACTGTTTGACCTTTTTTTTAAATTTACCATTTGTCCTGTCAGTGATTTCAAGAGACAAATTGATACAAGATCCTACACCATGTATTTTTATGCTTTACTTTATGTGTAGGGTTAGTGTTGGGGATGCTTAGCTTTGGGAAACATAACTAAGCTGGGATATTAAACCACTGTAAGCATAATGGAAGACATTGTTATTGTATGAAGAGTGGTATGTTCAGCATATTTATCCTATATATTCTAAGGTGTGAAAGCTAAGATGTAGGAAACATTTTAACCTGTTACGTATAAATATGGTGATAGTGGTAACTAAAAAAGGATTCAATAAACAATAAGAACAAAATTGTATTTATTTACTTGTTTATTAACTGAGTAGATCCATTGAGCACAGTTACCTCTTTGTAGCGTACATTCAGGAACATTGTTTGGCTTGGGGATCTGCTTAGAATCACACAATAAGGAAATGGATATTGGGAAAAATCAAGCCCAGACACCAGGATGAAATGCATTAGCCTTAATCCTGTAATGGGAAACTGACAAACAATATGAATTTATACATGTGAAACTCTATGAGCTCTACATAGAGTTAAATGTGAATGGTACAGTATCAATTTATAAACAAACACAAAGCTCTCTCTAGCAATAAGGGAACACCACAGCCTTGTTTTAGACTAATAAATAATTGACTGTCTGGACTGGAAGCTGTTCTTTACTATGTCAGTTGCAGTACTACAGAGTTCATAACTAAAATATCAGGTGAAATGAACTGAAGAGACACACATATTGCAAGTCTAAACTATCTGAAATGATATATCTCACACCTCTTAAAGCCTTAGTACTAGAATCTGGAAAATGCAATGCCCCACCACCTAATAATATCGATTTAAAAACTTAAAAACTGTTGCACTGGGTAAAGTATGAATTGTTTCATTTATTTTTCTGTATCTTTCAGCTCCACCTGCCCCAGAAGAGGCAAAGGACCCCATTGGTTTGTTTGTGGAAAGGCCAAAGAGTGGTGAAGTAACTGTTGGTAAGGGAGCAATCTTGATCTCTAAAGCTAAGAACTGATATTGATGTGGTTAATAATAAGTGTTCATCTCTGATTACCTCTTCCTTATTTTAAGCCTAAAGGGCAAGAATCAAGACTTACAATCTGTTATATATATATATATATGTGTCAATACAAGAAAATCAAGTGGCAGATCTTAATTACTCAAAAAAAATCAAACCTGAACTCCATAAAATGAATGAGCAGCCCATCCATACTTTTCACATAACAAGACAGAGGAAAATTTCATAAAATAGTCAGGCCTTCACTTCACTGAACAAAATGCAAGAGGTCACATTTTATTTCTGATCAAGAGGACCCAAATATATGAGAACTGATGCCGATCATATAGAATGAATGTGTAGTAGATTTTAGACTAATTCCTCAAAGTCCTTCCTTACTAAAAGGAGATTATATGTGAATATCTTTCGTATGAGCTGATCCTCTTAAATAATCAACCCCAAGACATCACTTGAAGTAAATACAGTGCTGCCCTCATAATATCATCTTATAAGAAGTAGGCAGATCTAGGTTTAGGAGGAAACCAGACAAATCTGGCGGTCAGTTTCATCTGCTATAATCTATGCACCTGGTTCATTATCAGAATTGATGTTTCTTCTCAGTCACACATTTGTAACCTCTATTTGTTATCTAAATTAATGCCACAAGTTTTTCCCCATGAACAGCATGCTGAAAAGAGAAAGGATACCTGCTTTTGGCACACATAATTTACAAGCACAGTTGTGGGATTTATTTTCTTCATGTTTGTATTTCTGCATCTCAGAGCTGAATCCAGTATCTAAACCACTGATTACAACAGAGTGAAACAAAGACAAATTCATCATACCTGTCTGCTCAAAACTTATTTCACTATATAGAAGAAAACTTTCCTCTTCCCAAGAAATGGCAATTTGAACTTTGAATTTATAATATGGGGGTTCTAGAGGACCTCTCCTCCTGCAATGTAACATAGGATGATGACTGACATAAAAAATGAATTTTGTGTATTTCTGAGACACACTGCATCATTACTCAGCCAGCTCTTATTTGGTTAACTGGTATTGGAAATGCTGAGCTCATGTGCGATGACCCACTGTCTGATTCTGTTGTTCCTAGTATCTATTGCTTTCATGGTGAATTTTTCAGAGCATGCAGGCCAGCTTATTTAGTCTGTATTGCCAAATTAAATGGTAACCTATCAACATACTTTTTATGTATGGTAGACTTCTTCTTCTTCTTCTTTCGGCTTTTCCCGGTTAGGGGTCGCTACAGCGGATCACCTGTCCACTCATGATTGGCAGTGGAGTTTTACGGTGTCAAG
Organism: Protopterus annectens; assembly: GCF_019279795.1. Taxonomy (NCBI): domain Eukaryota; kingdom Metazoa; phylum Chordata; order Ceratodontiformes; family Protopteridae; genus Protopterus; species Protopterus annectens. Next base: position 243,884,479 of record NC_056743.1, read on the forward strand.
TTGCCAGCCCAGTGCCTAACCTTCTACAGAAGGCACACACATGCACACACTCACACCTAGGGCCAATTTAGAATGTCCAATCCACCTACAGCATGTCTTTGGGATGTGGGAGGAAACTGGTGCACCCAGAGGAAACCCACGCAACCACAGAGAGGACATGCAGACTCCTCACAGAAGGCACCACAGCCAAGAATCGAACCGGAGAACCTCTTGCTGTGAGGTGGCAATGCTAACCGCTGCATCACCATGGCCACCCACATTTTATGTATGGTAGACTATGCTCATTAAATGATATGCTCACTTGTTACCAATGTAAAGACTGCAGAATCACCTCCCGAGCTTATAATGGCTGAGTGGGCAGTTGTGTAATTTGGCAATAGGTCAAGTGCTGTTGGCACAATCTTGACAGGATAAGTATCACTTGGCATACATAGTTGGAGGTAAAAGTCATTCAGTTAAAAAATATATTGTGTATTCACTGTATACATGTCACATGTATGCAAATTCACACTAATTCAAAGTAAGGTTGTGGATTTCTCCAGTTTCATGTCATTCCAAAGTAACACTGCTGGGTAGCCAACCTGCTTATATTTTCCTGAATGAAGAATAGAATTTACTTTGTAAACTGCAGCTGCAGTTTTAAACTAGTAATTGTATAAAAACATCTGATCCATTAATGATTACTCCCCACAGGCTGCCCACATTTCTATATAACATCTTTTGGGAGTGCTCAGCCCCTTATTGACGTTCCTCTAAAATAAAGAAGAACATCCTTGATTATTTTGTTCATATATTCATTTATTTATTACTTTAACTGATTTATGGTACAAGGGGTTTCAGCCTCACATTTTAGAGCTTTGCAATATCAGTGTTTGTTGCCCTACAATACCAGTATGGTTACACAACCAAGTTCTTTTTTTAAGAATAGCTACTGCTGAATCCATTTTTTCAGATGACTTTTTACAACTCTGATGAGCCACTGACTTAAGATGTCTTCAGAAGAGAGGGAATGTTTTTACTGTGTGCACCTAGCAAACCCTGGGTACAAGTACAATGTGCTGTCACAGTCATGCCAAGCTCCCATGTGTGCAAGTGCCGGGCATCTGCCTGTGTCTACTGATACACCAAGGAACAAGTGGAAGCTGCTCAACCTGCTCCCAAGATATATGTTAGCCAAACCCTCTGACTTTTATTCCAGTCTCATCAGCTAGAACTTAGCATATTGATCAGACTCACATATTCAGGCATGGAAATCCTACCACTACAACAACAGGCATGCTTTTATATACCCTACACAACGTACTCACACGTAAGGCAGGTGCAAAAGGCCAAAAAACCTAAATGAGAAAATCAAAATGAGGCCAGCACCAAAGAGTGAAAATATATAATATACTTTAATACACTATGGCAAAACCAAAGAATCACACCGGTTTCAGCCCCAAGGCCTTCTTCAGTGATACACTACTGACAATTAATGAATACTTAAATAGTATTCTAAATAAAACAATTAAGCAGATAAACCAGTATTTAAAGGCATAGTATTCTAACCACAGTTATACTCAATATATACAACCAACTTTAAAACCATTCAAAGATGGTCATTCAAGCCAGGGGAAAACAACCCCCCTAATTTAACAATCCAAGCCTTCTCTTTGTTATTGAATATACCATGCCATCCCATTTTCCTGGATCTATCCCCCCATATTTTATCAATAATTGTGAAATGAAATTTGGCTGTTTTATGATTAAATACATGTTTGTATAAAGCATTTGTCAAACGTTGATTTCTCATGTCACTTAGATGTTCCGACAGCAGCCTTTATTATTTTTTGGGCTGCTGTAATTAACAACGTGGATGCATCTATTGATTTGTCTACTTTTAGGCCTTTTGGGTGCCATTTCTGAACGGATCATTATTGTTGATTTGCTTTTAGGGCTGGGTTGTTCATGTTTGGGACATGTCTATGTATTACCACATCAGAAGCTGATTTGGAGAGTCAGAATTGACCACGTTGTTGTGTCTATTGTCAAGTACATGACTATATTCATTTATTTAATTTTATTTCGGAAGCTTGTTTTTCAATGGTGTTTTTTTATTTGCATTTATGGTATAATTAGAACAGACCATCAAAGAATGTATATTGTCAGTTGTAGTATTTGGCTTTAATATTATGGTCTAGAATACAATACACTATTCTTATTGTGGTTCATTTGATGGTTACAACTATCCAGTAGATTCTATGTGTTTTTTATAACAGACAATGCCCCAGTACAAATTGTTGTTCACGGATATGTCCAAGTGTATATTCGCAGTATCAGGGTTTAATTTGCATTTGATGTTTTAATGTGTTGGGCACAATGATCTGACTGCTTATTCTGTGCTTTTTGTTTTTTTTGGACTTTCAGGTTGTAAGCAGTTTCTAGAAATACATATTCATCCTGTATAGTGTTTTATTTTTCGCACAACTGGAAAATTATAATTTTACAATTATCTATTTGATAGCATTGCTGTATAATTATGATTAGAACTTTATTCATTATAGAGCAAATGTTTTTAGGCACTGCCTATTGATATTATGTACATTTTATCAGTTTGATATAGGCAGTTGGAATCCATCTATATTGGGATGTTAAGCTGTTGAAAATATAATTCTTGTCACTGTATCGACTATCCTGGAGGTGGGAAGGTGGTAGTATTAAGTACTTAATTGCCCAAGTTAAATTTTCACTTTTTATATATAGTGTCTGTGATATATTCTAGGAAGACAATGGATTTGGTTACTATTTTACAGGGACTCTCATCTGATAAAGATGATTTACAAATTTTTGGCCTTATGGACCAGAGTGCAAGTATGGATAGCAACATAAGGGACCCGGATGATATTTGTAGTGATTTGTTTGGAAAGTTTACCAAAAGTATGTTTTCACTTAGGACCAATGTATGGCACTTAAAGTTTAGGGCTTATCAAGCAAAAAATATTACACCAAGGGGGTTAAGAATTTGAACACAGCCTTTTGTTAGTGCTCCTGATGATTTATTGATGGAAGAATGGGCATCTGCTCAGCAACAGGCGATGATGTCCTTTGTTAATATTCTTTCTTCCTACTATGAACGGACCATAGAAATAAATATCAATGATATTAAACAAATTTGTGAGGAAGTTAAAGCTTTTGATGGACAGACCCTATATAAATTATGCTTGACTAAACTTTCTCAGGATTTATTATCCTTGGAGAAAACATTAAAAACTAAAGAATTACAGAAATTTCAACGGGACCTGGCAGATTATGATAAGGGTAAACCATTTGGCCCCAAAAAAACGGTTACGTTTTTTGATGGGCAGCCCAGTGTGGGGAAACTTAGGAAGAAGAGACCTAGATCCATTTTAAAGAGATCGAAAACAGATTATAGTAGCACCTCAGGGGAGGACTTGTCTGCTACAGAAATTGAACAAGTACTCATTCAGGGGTCCCCAGTAGATAAAAAATTCAGAGGTTTGGATGACCCTTTAGGGTTAAGCAATGCAGGGGTGGTAGAAAACATAGAAAAAGTGAAAAATGTGGAAACATTGTTACAGGTTCTAATACCTCGATAACAGAAGTTTTTAATGTGCATAATATCTCCTCTGTTGATCTTACCAATGTTGAATTACAACTACTCAATAAAGGATTATCATATGTTCCTGGTTTCTTTGTGAATGAAGATACTGTTGTCAATGATATGTTGGCCTTTTGCCATCCGTTAAACTTAAAACAATTTTTTTGGTGAACAAGAAAAGAGTCGGATAGGTACCGATTTTCGGTTTCAAAGATCTAATTTCCAGCCTCCTATGGATAAATTTGTTTCTGTATTTCCAAGAGTTTTGTCTTAAAGATTTGCATTTTAAACAATATGATTCACACATGCTAGGCCATAATTTGTCAGAAAAGGAACAACAGGCGTTAACAAATTTGAAAAATAATTCCAATACTGTTATTACTTCAGTTGACAAAGGAGGAGCAGTGGTGGTCATAGACATGCAATATTATTTGACTTAAGCCTTTAGACAGTTATACTATATGTCAATGCCACTGGATCCCGCTATGCAGTTCAAAAAGGAAATAGATTCCTTTTTGGAACTTGCTGTAGAGGAAGGGATTATTGATGTGGCTACTAAGAGACAACTAGTGGTGGATGATACTCAGAGGCAGATTTTTTATCTGCTACCTAAAATTCATAAATGTTTGGAGAAACCACCAGGAAGACCTATAGTTTTTTGCAGGGGTTCATTTACGGAACCCCTTTCTTTGTTCCTTACACAATATCTACAACCTTTATTAAAAATGGTTCATTCTAGATTAAAGGACACCACCCAGTTTCTCCAGATTTTTTCTGACTCACAGTTGGAACCAGGTTGGATGATATGCACTTTAGATGTTACCACCCTTTATACGAATATCCCTCATTGGGCTGGGTTGGAGGCCCTAAAACATTGGCTTGACAAGGTGGACATCTATCCATCCGGTTTCAGCACTTTGTTAAACTGTATGGCTGAACATATACTAACAAAAAATGTGTTTTACTTTCAAGCAGACTGCTTTTGGCAAACAGAGGGAACTGCAACGGGGGCTTCATTTGCCCCTATTTATGCGGGCCTTTTTATGGAGCACCTGGAAGAACATCTTATCTATGACCCATTACATAACCTCTATCTAGAGGACATGGATATTTGGTGTAGGTACCTTGATGATTGCTGGTTGATTTGGCGGGGTGATGTTACATATTTACTAGAGTTTATCCAGTATCTAAATGAGAACAAATGAAGGATGGAGTTTACACTTAATATGCATGACCAGGAGATTCATTTTCTGGATGTTCGTATAATATGAAATCCAGATTACACTCTTTCCACACAAGTGTTTCATAAATACCCCCAATATAATAGTTTATTGGCGGCAACCAGTTTACACCCCTATCACATCATTAGAAATATACCCAAATCCCAGTTTCTGAGAGTAAAGAGAATTTGTTCAGATCAAGATACTTATGAATACCATCAACAGGACCTTATACATAGGTTTCACAAATGGGAATACAAACCAGGGTATGTTAGAACAGCTAGTAATTGGGCCAGAGAATAAGACAGAGCCCAATTATTGGAATATAAGGTGAAATCAGGTACAGAGGAGAAGGTGGTTAGGTTTATGACAACTTATGACAGGATCATCAATGCTATTAGGAATGTAATTAGGGATAATTGGAACATTATTTTGGCTAATCAGGAGCTAGCTAAGATACTAACTCTAAAGTGTTTATTTTCATAACGTAGAGGCCATCATTTGGGCTCATACTTTAATCACTTCAAAACTGTGCATACATCAACAGGCTTTGGTCAACAACTTACTTTAACAGGGGACACATTGATGGAGTCTTTTCCTTGTGGGCACTGCTCATTTTGTACGCACATGCTTAAAACTAAAGAATTTTCTAGCGGAAACACTAGCAGGGTGTACAAGATAAAATGTTTTGGAAATTGTGGTACGGATTGGGTGGTCTATTTTGCCACATGCTCCTGCTCCGCCTTTTACGTGGGACAGATGTCCAGGCCATTCAGGATTAGAATGTCGGAACATCTAAGTGACATGAGAAATCAACGTTTGACAAATGCTTTATACAAACATTTATTAAATCATAAAAGAGCCAAATTTCATTTCACAATTACTGATAAAATATAGGGGAGATAGATCCAGGAAAATGGGATGGCATGGTATATTAAATAACAAAGAGAGGGCCTGGATTGTTAAATTAGGGGGGGTTGTTTTCCCCTGGCTTGAATGACCATCTTTGAATGTTTTTAAAGTTGGTTGTATATATTGAGTATAACTATTATTAGAATACTATGCCTTTAAATACTGGTTTATCTGCTTAATTGATTTATTTAGAATACTATTTAAGTATTCATTAATTGTCAGTAGTGTGTCACTGAAGAAGGCCTTGGGGCCGAAACCGGCCTGATTCTTTGGATTTGCCATATTGTATTAAAGTATATTATATATTTTCACTCTTTGGTGCTGGCCTCATTTTGATTTTCTCATTTATGCTTTTATATGCTCCAAGTGGGATAGGTAGATGTTTGATTTGTATCCCAAGCCAATTACATTCCACTTTTCTCACAGATAATGGCACGTTCTGATTGCCTCTTCAGCTTTAAATACCATAACTAACAGTCTTTGGGTCAGGAATAAAACGGACAGAGGAGCAGTGCAATGAGCAAAGACTTCATCTGCTTATTTGCTGTGGTACTATTTGCACCTGTCTTGTTATCTGCCCTAATCACAGATGCATTCAAAATGTCCTCTGTATCTTTTTAAGACCAGTACATGCTACAGAGAACCAAGCACCCAGAATTGCTCTGATTGCATTTCACCTTTGATAATTTATTTTTTGTTTGGGGGGGGGGTATCAAAAGTAACATCTAATGGCAACAGTTTCCAGAAAAGATTACCCTACTATTACATACCATTAATTTCCTCTAGGCCTCAAATAGAACAAAAATGTTAATGAAACAGAGTTATGCTTTACTGTGTCTTCATCTTTTATTGTTTACATACAAAACTTACTAATTCAGACATTTAATATAAAATACAGACCTAGTGATACATACTTCGGCATTATTTCATAGTCCTTATTACCCCATTCATACCAACATAACAGCATCCTTGTAAAACATCTAGATATGATCATATCACTCCTGGGCTACAAAGTCTGCAGAGGCTACTGGTCTCCTCACAAATCATGTATACAGTGTTAGCACTAGATAATCTTATCCTCCAAGATATACATCTCACGTGCCTTAAAGAATTGCTGGTCCCCCCTCAACTAGGCCATGTCCTCCACTTAGGTTCATAGGTTCATAGGTGTTTACTAGGCTAATGACCACAAGAGCCTTTTTAAGCCTTGCCATGCATCCAAAATCTCTGATGAGTTCTGATACCCTTGATAAGTGCAAGTATGGGCCTGGGAGATGAACCATTCAGAGGTTATCTGTTTGCATCAGAGACATAGGTGTCAAACCAGGGATGAATTTCTGGTTTCCCATCCAATTGTCCAAGTTGGACTTGAATTGGATTAGTGAGGAACTCTGCTTCACATGGATGGGGAGCCTGTTCCATAGATGGGGTAGTCTCTGGGATACATATCTATCTCTCCAGAAGGTCCTATTTATATCACAGGCAAGGTTTAAGTCTTTAGAATGGGTAATTCTGGTACTGTTTGTTTTGTGGATATGCAGGAAGTCCATCAGAGTGGGATTTGACAATGCCCTGTATACCAGGCATAGATCTCCCCTCAAAAGCCTGTATGAGACAGAATATAGGGATAGGGCCTTGAGGCAGTCTGCATAGGACATATTACTTATGCCCTGTACTCTTTTAGTGAGGAACCTCTGTGGACATTCCAGTTGTTGGATATGCCTGGTTAGGTACATACCAAATGGGGCACTGTACTCAGTGATAGGTCTGATGAATGCCGAATAGAGCGGAACAATGACTTCCTTAGACGTAGATACCATAACTTTGTTTATAAGTTGCACAGCATAGAATGCTTTCCTCACCACTGTAGACACATGATGATCAAAGGCTAGACTACTATCTATGTGTGTCCCTAAGTCTCTGACTACTGGGTCAAATCTAAGGGGTGTGATGTCAATATGATAGTTACCAGAGATGGAATGATGGAGAGTTGCTAATGATTCCCAGAAGGCATTTGTCAAACTAAAGTCATTGTTCTCCTATCAGGGACTACCCTGTAGAATTCGCTACCCTGTCAACTACTTACAAGCCCTATTGATGGTTGACTATAAAGGTCTTGGATGACCCATCTCTACTTACTGATGTTTTTTTCCACACTGTCCTGACTAGAGGACTCATTCATTTTTGTTTCTGTCATACTTTTGCCCAGGACAGATTTGTTTGTTTGTTAAAACTAAAACTGTTTTACGTATTTATGTTTTGTTGTGTAATCTTTGTTGTTTTTAATGTATTTACTGATTTTATTGTAATGTGCCACTGTTGAGTAACATAAAATATTTGACCGACTGACTGTTTGTGTGTCTTAAAGGTGGAGATATTGTTTTTGTCACAAAAGTGGCAGGAGAAACAATGTTGAAGAAGCCTTCCGTGAAGTGGTTCAAAGGAAAATGGATGGATCTGGCCAGCAAAGCAGGGAAGCATCTGCAGCTGAAGGAGAGTTATGACAGGAATGCCAAGGTAAGGACAGTGCATGCAGAGGTGAGACCACAGAAAAGGGAGGATGTGACATGTGAACATGAGGTCAGAAATCAGGACAGCCTAACTGACATAAGAAATGGAGGACGTAATATAAAGGAAACAAAATTCAAGAATACAAAATATGTACCCTCCAAATGGTACAGAGATAAAGTACTTCAATTAGTCCCCATCAGATGCTCAGTTGAGGAAAGAAACACTGAGTGTCCTATGGTGGGTCCTCTTCCCTATGGTGTTAGGTCAGGATTCCTTGGCATCAGTCCAACCTCCATACAAAGGCTGGATGAATACCAGGTGGGTCTGTGCTAGAAGTGGTACTAGGACTGTTGAAAGCAGTCAGCAGCACAACTGCCCATCAATATCTAGAGCAAGTATTTAGGAAGGTAGAGTCTGCAGGGTATCCTCTTCCCCCTCCTCTGACCTGCTTTTACAGTACCGGGGAGGTTGTAGGTATATGTCAGCATTATTGGAGAGAGATATGATGGAAGACCAGGTCTGCATTTCACAGTAACATACCTCTCAACTTTGTTTCAGCAAAATGTATAATGCAGTCTAGAATATGAACAGAATATTCAACATGGGATCAAACAAGAGATTGGAAAATTCAATCAAATTAAGTGCAGTAATGTTTTAAATGTTTGCAGATTATGGAACAGTATATATTACTATAAATTTGTTCTGCTGAATTTCATTATGCAGTCTGAAAAACTAATACCTGTCACAGTAATAAATATTTTTGAGGGTCAAAATGCATGATGTTCCTCTTCATGTGTGGCATTTTAAAGCTATGATGAAATATTAATTGGAAACTTGAAATAAAGTTCCTGACAACCCTTGTTTCAGGAGCTCAATGTTAAGCATAAAGGTTTTGATATATACCTGCTTAGATGGGATTTGTTAGTATTCAAACTAGCCCTATGATAACATTCATCTGTAGTCTGGTGAAATGCTTGCATTCTGAAACTATTGACTTACTGAAAAGTGTTAAAACCTGCACATGGCAGGAAATCAGAACATGGACTGACAAAATTAAATACACAGATTTGGAGACAGTCATGAAAATAAAAAAAAATAATAATAAAAAATTTAAAAAAAACAATGCGGGGGTGAGAAAAAGTGATAATGAGAAATAAGCAATCATTTAAGAAGGCCATCATCAAACTCCTAAGTGCTACATGATGTTCATGTTGGAAAGCAGGAGGAGTTTTTTTCTTGTACAGATATTAGAGGTAAGGTGTCCAGTATTATCCTATACAGTTAGTGCTATCAGACATCTGACATTTAGAATCAATGGCTGCATGATGCTATGTCCAGCAAACGTGAGTACATTGGCCAATGCCTAGTCTTACGTACAATATCATTAAGTAAATTGTTTAACTTTTGAAAATCTGGGTCACATCTTGAAATACTCTTAATCTTAGAGGGCTTTACATGTATACAGAACATTCAATTAAAATGAGCCCAGTTCGTAGCTATAATACTTGTGTTGTCCTGTTTTTTTTTTCTTACCCTTACAGATCTACACATTTGAAATGCATATCATAAAGGCCAAGACCACTTACACCGGTGGGTACCGCTGTGAAGTCTCCTGCAAGGACAAGTTTGACAGCTGCAACTTTGAACTTGTTGTCCATGGTATGTACTTAAAAGAGGAAAAACAGACATAGCCCTGCTAATGAGGACAGATCTTTAAGAAATCCAAAAAGATACCAACCATTAAAAGTCTTAATGTACAGATTAAGATAAATATAAATGTTTCATTTTCAGAGTCAGTATATAAAGGACATATGGACAAGTTGAGTATATACCTGCAATTTCAGATTATTTTTAAACTAATCTCAGTATGTACTTGAGATTACTAGCAAAATAAGTTATTGTCTCATCCTTGGACTATACAGAACAATGAAGCAAAGCCATTTATATTATTTTACTTTATTTTATATTTTAACCAGATAGACCACTAGGCAAAATTGCCAGTTTTCAAGAACTACACAGGACACTACCTGGTTAAGTGACTTGCTGACAATCAGATAGTACAAAAACTGCAGTGTTACCTACTAGTCAGTTACAAACAATACTAAACTAAAAAACATCTGTTTGGTGGCTAAAAAGAATTATTTTCTAAAAAGAATTTAATAAAAATGAGTGGTTTCATGAATTATACAAGTCACCCCATGAATACCAAACTTAATCAGAGGACAAAGTCATTTAGTAGCGCACGGCTTCAGTCTTTTGCACTGACTCTTAGAGCTGTTCCACTAACTGCAGTACTGCACAACAATACGAGATCCATGCATGTATTAATTAGTCTTCAAACTGGAGGGAATCTCAGAAGTGATACTCTTTTGGAGAACATGTGCTCTCCAATAGGGTGTTAATGTACCAGGCAGCCTAGTATTAAATATGTGGCTTCACAGCAGCATATTGTTTACCAAGCATATTTTAAAAACTAAATAAATAAACTAAAAAAAAAAAAAAAATAAAAAAAAAACAGGAACAGTAATAAAACTAACTGCAATAGCAGGTACAAAAAGCTGCTGTTTTACTTTTCTCCTCACTATCCACTGCATTTAGAAAGCCTCATTTAGGGAGCATAATTCCAGTACAGGATTGTCGACAGTCCAAGTATTTAAAGCAATCCCTTCACTGAAATATTTTATTTCTCAAACTAAAAGAAATCCAGTTAGAAAGCATCCTTCTGCTAAAAAGATACTGACTCTAGATCATTCCTTTTATAGGTTTAATCGGGATAACTACTTTCATCTTTGTAGACTTCTTCAGGTCCAGTTCTTACATCTAAACTTTCTATAATCATGATGCTACCATACTTTTACAGAGGGGGATATAGCAGATTGTAGGATAACCCAGTTCCATTTGATTGGCCTTTCACCTGTTCAGAATGGAGACATCTGATAGGATGCTGGACCAATCCTCATTTGCATGCAGATGCTATAAGTAGTGCTTGGTAAGCCCATATGCCCAACCTATTCTTAATGTTGGGGGAGCAAAAGGTCTGAGTGTTTTACAGAGAGATGTTGGTCATCTACATAGAGATAACCTTTTACCTACTATGAACAAATACTAAAAGACTAAAAACCACGGAGATGAAGGGGAGAGAGAGAGGCATAGCCTTGGGCCTCCATATGAGCAGAAGATTCAAGATGCGCCCAACTCTTGGAACATTTATTTGCTATTAATACTCCGTTAACTTAAAGTCTATCATTTTTATGTATGAAACAAAAACCACACTGAAAACTTAGGAAAAAAAAACATAAAACTGAATGGCAACTGCTAATGCAACCACTTTGTTGTTAAGGTTCCTTTCTCTACCACCTGTCCAAAATATTACTATATCATCCATGAATCACCCATATAGCAACCAACATGCAAACTCTGAAATGAGAACCATTTGCCTCTCCCACCAGGCTAGGACCATATTGGCAAATGTCGGGGGGTAGACTGCACCCATCACTATTCCTTTCTTCTGTCGGAATAGCTGATTTTCAAACACAATAAAATTGTTCCCTAACACTATATCCATCAGACTAGTGATGGTCAAAATTTTTTTATGCTCAAGACTTGGGTGGTTACACAAAAAATCATATAACATCTCAGGTCCCTTTGAATGTGGAATCACAGAGTATAAGTCACACACATCAATAGTTACAAACAATAAATTATCTGAATAAATCTGATTAAACACGTTTGACAAAACGTCCCAAGAATCTCTAATATGTGCCTATACTCAGAAAGAATTCCTTTTGTGTGTGTGTCCACATATTTTGCTAGTGGGAATGTTTTAGAAGCCTTGGCATCTACAATAGGCCTTAACGGGAGGGGGGGGTCATTTTTATTTGTATGTGTCTTGGGTATGCCAAAAATGGTGGGCGTCCTTAGGATGTGAAACCATTAGGAAGCCCTGTCCGAAGGAGTAATCTGTTCATTTAAAACAAGTTCTTCCAAAATTATATACATTCTATGATAAACGATGTTCATTTCATTGACAGAGACTTCCTCATAAGTATCAGTATATAGCAATGCTAACATTTTACTAATATATTAATTTGCGTCCATAACCACCAGGCCCCCACCCTTGTCAGGTTTCATAATTCTAATATGCTTCATGTTACTGATCTCTTTCAACAATCCGCTCTGGTGGTAGAATAAATAATTTAAATTACAACCTTCCTTCCTCCCATTCAAGTATTCTCTTATATCTTTTTCACACATTTTGTTCAAAAATATTCAATAAGGGATGTAGAGGTGGATTAAAGGTACTGGGACGCTTACAAACATTTGTCACACCCTTATAATTGTTATCTTGCAATAACATACCTAGGTTAATTTTTCTAACAAATAACTTAAGCTGTGTTAGTGATTCCTCCACCTTTGATTGTCTAGTAGGTGAAAATGTAAGGCCTTTGTCAAATAAGTCGGCCCCATTCAGTGATAACTTCTACAGTACTTTAATTAAATATTTTAGTCTCCCACAGTGTTTAAAACAATCTTACATTTTGATGCCAAATTCACTGCCTGTAGTTGCCTGTCCCCTTCCTCCTGTCATTTTTATTTATAAGCTCATAATCAACCAATTTTACATGTGTTGCTACCAGACTGAATTTTACATAATGGTTTACAGATATTTTTTTCAGTCAATAAACATCTATATGTGTTTTAATGAATATTCACTATTTAAAATAGTTTTAAACTGCTACAACAACAAAGCAACCTCCCTTATCATTGAACAATTCCTGTTCCTAGGTTCTGTTAACCAAGTAGTGCTTTCTCCTTGCAAGCTCCCCAGATCCAGAGTTATGCCATCCATCATGCAGTGGTCAGAATGTACAAAATTATTAACTGTACTGAAGTGAATTCACAATACTGTACTAAGAGAGGTATTAATATTAAGAAAATATGCTGTGAGGTCATAATAAACTTGACTTCTAATCTGATTTTCCAGCAGAGGTTTAACTTTGAATGTGAATCTCTAGCTGAATTCCAGAGAAGTGTCCACAGCAGGTATATGGAGGGTAAAGCAATACACTTGACTATGAGAATTCCGGAGAAGAAATCCAAGCAGTTGTAAGAAATGTGATCCAATGATTTAAATCTTAAATGTGATGATATAAATCCAGATATACTAAACTTGACTCCAAATGTTATTCTCTGGTGAAAATTTAACTTAAGAGTGTGGATTTCTAATGGAAACTGTGGAGCTTTGTTTTTTTTTTTTTGTTTTTTTTTTGTAAAACAGTTTGTTGTTTAAGTTCCATAACTGTAGGACTTAATGTTGCAGGAAATGTGATCCAATGATTTAAGTCTTAAATGTGATTATTTCTTTAGTTATTTATTTACATTTGTTGACCGGGAGTGTCCGACTGGACATAGTTCCATTTTCAACGGAGGCCCGGGGAGAAAAGCTCCACAGTTAAAATAAACAGACAGTAGTTACATTGGATTACATAGTGATTAACAATTCAACATAGCAATTACTTACAACATATTTACAGATGAAGAACATAGTACATCAGTAGACAACTAGAATCTTTATCTGTGAAGTACATAACAGACATTAACAAATGTTACAATAAGAAGTTCCTGCTGTAAAATAAGTACTAGGCTTATGAGCATCTGAGCTTGCTATAATCAAGGTAGTTAGTGGAGTGGAAAGAAAGGTAGTGGTTGTATGGGGTGGGTGATATTAGAGTGGGAGTTGCAAGGGCATAGCCAGCATGTTTTTAGGTGCGCTTTTAGTAAAGTTTTGAAGTGGTGCATGATGGTACGGAGGTAATTGTGGGTGGAATGGAGTTCCATAATTTGGCTATGGTGTAAGAGAATAGTGCTTCACCAGCAGAGTTATTGGCTTTAGTGATCTGCAAGTGATTTTTGTTGCTGGATCTTAGTGGTCTGTTGGTGCAATAGGGTTGGAGTAGATTCTGGAGAGATGGGACATTTAGAGGATGGTTTACTAGTTTGTGGGTGAGTGAGAGTTGATACCACTGAAGGAGGTGAGGGAGTTCAAGCCAGCCCAGTTCAGCAAGTGAGAGACAGTGGTGACTATGGTAGGATGCCCCTGTGGCGAATTTGGTGATTTTGTTGTAGCAGGTCTCTAGCTTGTTTAGATCGCATTGCCTTAGGTTGGTATATATTGGAGAGGCATAAAGTAGGGTGGAGATAAGGTGGGAATTTGCTATTGAAACTTTTGCTGCTTTGGTGAGAAGTTGCTTATTTCTGTATAACGCTCCTAGTTTTTTGTGGACTTTTTTTATGGTCATGGATATGTGAATGTCAAATTTTAGTTTATTGTTTATTTCCACTCCTAGCAATTTGGTGTGTTCAGTTGGGTATATAGTGGTGTTGTCTTTTGCTGTGATGTTAAAGTGATAGTTGTTTTGAGTATGTTTGGTGGGTTGGAAGATGAGTAGTTTAGTTTTGTTTGGGTTGAGTATTAATTGGGCATCGGATAACCAAGTTTCAACAGAGGAAAAGTCTTCCTGTGTGACTTTTTGCAGTTTGGGTAGGGACTAGGCTGAGCAGATGATGGTTGAGTCATCTGCGTATTGTATGAGTGTGCCATGTTTGGTGGCAGAGGCTAGATTATTGGTGTAAACAGAGAAGAGTAGGGGTCCAAGGATGGATCCTTAGGGAACCCCTATGGAGACAGGTAGTTGGGGAGATATGTCATTCTGCCATACAATGGATTGTTGGCGGTCAGACAGGTAACTCTGAAACCAGTTGGTGACTGATTGAGAGAAGGATAGGTTATTGAGGACAGAGATAAGTTGCTTGTGTGGGACCATGTCAAATGCTTTAGATAGGTCTAGGAAAGTAGCAGAGGAGAGATAGCCATTGTTTTTATGCTGAAGGATAGTGTTAGTAAAGGAGAGTAAGGCAGTGGTGGTGCTATGGTTTGGTCAGAAACCATGCTGAGTACTGGAAAGGAGGTTGTTAGTAAGGAGGTAGTCTGAGACCTGAGAGTGTATGCATCTCTAGTATTTTGGAGAGTGGAGAGAGAATAGCTATGGGGCGGTAATTGGGTAGTTCTGTGGAGGGTCCGCCTTTGTGGAGGGGAATTATATGTGATACTTTCCACAGTGTGGGAACGTAACTTTCTGACAGAGATCGGTTAATCAAGATGGATACTGGGTAGGCCAGAGCATCAGCTGCGATTTGTAGGTATTCACTTGGGAGGTTGTCTGCTGCTAATTTGGTGGGTTTAAATTTAGTTAAGAGTTTTTTTATGTTGGAGGTAGGTACAGGAGAAAAAGCGAAGGCAGTGGGGAGATTACTAATTGAAGGTGTGGGTTGGAGGGGAGGGAGGTTGTGTTGTTTAGCTAGTGATAGTATGGTTTGGGTGAAGTGTGTGTTGAATGAGGTAGCAATATTTTCTGAGGAGTGAGGGATGTTAGGAGGAGGGGTACTGACTTTACCTGGGTGGAGGATGGAGTTTATGGAGGACCAGAATTGTTTGGGGCTGAGTTGTGAGGAGTCTAGGGCAGACTGGTAGTATTGGAATTTGTCCTGTTTTATTAGCTTTTTTCCTCTATTGCATAGTTCTAGGAATTTCTGTCTAGTTGAGGGGGTTTTAGTTTTGCGCCAGTGCTCCCAGGCTTTATCCCTGTTTTTCATTTCTGACTTAGTGGTTTTCTGTAGCCATGGGGAGGGATGTACTTTGGTTCTGGAAAGTCTTATGGGGGCATGGTAATTAAGGATGCTCAGGAAGGTAGTATTAAAACATTCAACTGTGTCATCAAGACTGAGGTACTTTAGAGGATGCCAGTTACATTCTTTGAGGGATGAGATGAATGTGAGTAGGTTAAAGTTTAGTTTTTTATGTATTTGATGGTAGATGACAGGTTTAACTTGGTATAGGTATTTTTTGAGTAGGAATGTTGGGGAGTGATCATTGAGGCTATCTGATAAGCAGCCTGTTACATATGACTGAGGGCTCTTACTGACTAGTATCCAGTCCAGGGTACTGTGCTTGCTGGAGTTTTTATTTATCCTGGTTGGCGACTGGACTAGTTGGGTGAAGCCATGAAGGTTTACATGATGGGTTGGATGGTTGCCAGAACAGGATTGCCAGTCAATACTGAAATCACCTAAAATGATAGTTTCTTGCGGGAGATAGTGGGTAGACAAGCTGAGGAGGTTTTCTAGTGGAGGGATGTTTTGGCCAGGTGGGAAGTAGCATCCAATTATGTTGATGGTTTTGTTTTGGTTTATTTTGAGGTTGGTATATATTATTTCTTCTTTGCATATTTGTGGAGCTGATGATTTTAAGATCTGGATGTTTAGATGCTGTTTAAATATTATAGCTACACCGCCTCCTTTCTTGTTTAGCTGGTCTACTCTTAGTATGCTGTAACCTGTAGGGAGTATTTGCTCACTGGTAATGTGAGGTTTTAGCCAGGTTTCTGTCAGGATGACTATATCTGGGGAGTACAAGTCTATGGTGGCATGGAGTTCATGGACTTTGTTGGATATACTTCTAATATTTAGGCTTAGTAGAAGGAAGTCACTTGGCTTTCTATTGGCTGTAATATGGGAGAAGTTGAGGTTTCTAGTCTGATTATGAGGATTGGGGTTGGAAATGGTAGGGCCAGGGTTGGGGTGGATGTCTCCACTTAGGGCTAGTTTTGATATGCATGAGGTCATTAGTTTTCTCAGTTTTTGAATGTGTTTGTTTATAAGGGAAACTTTATGATTGTGCTCTATGGGTAATATGTATGGTGGGAGGGTTACTATGTTAAATTGTAGGGATGCTTTATGTTTGAGTAATATAGTTGGTAGAATATGTGGGGGGTGCATAGGGATGGTTCTTGAGTTGGTGGGAGGGGAGCTGAGTGAGGGTGAGACATGAGTCGTGGTGTGAGTAGTAGTACAGTGATAGTGGTTGAGTGGGGGAATGATGGAGCTTTGGTAGGATGTAAGATATGCAAGGAGAGTGCATGCAGTGAGCACAGGTAAGGTGTGCTTGTACATGTTAGTTGAGGAGATGTGATAGTAGTGTGAAGATGGAGGAGGTAGTGTTGGGTTAGCACTGTGGTTGGCTATTGGAAAGATGGGAGGGGTTATGAGTGTAATAAAGGTGGGACCACTGGGGGAGGGAGGGAATAGGGGGCAGGGTGGGGAGCAAAGCAGGCAGAGACCCTGTTAGTTGCTCTTATGAAGGGGCTGGAAACAATCAGTTAGAGTTAACTGATAAATGAACATATGATAGTGACAAGGGTGGTTGTAGTTTTAAAAATGTTGCCTGCCACAGGTAATATTTATTAATTTTGGGATTGTCTTAAAGTAATAAACAGGAAAGGGGGAGGGGAGAACAAGGGTGTGAGCAGGCATTTCTTTGTACTGCTGCTAATGAGCCAAAGCAAAGACAAGTTTGTGTTTAAGAAATAATCACAATTGACCAAGGACTGCTCTGAAATTGTAAGTAATTTCTTAACCATTTCTCAGGTGGAAAAACAGGATAACCTTGTATCAGTAGGCTACTGTGGTCTCAGTTTAAATTAACAAACACACAGTATTGATCAGTTATGGATACTATTTGCTAACAGAAGGGAATAAGAGAGAAAGTGGAAGATGAGTGTGTGTGTGTGTTTGGGGGCTGCTTACAAGCCAAAGCAGAGTGCTCTCCAGGGGAAAATGAATATTGGCTCGAACAGGTAGATGCATACTCAAAGTTAACTTTAGCTGTTTGCAGACAGTTCAGACCCAGACTGCGCTTTTCTTATAAGAATGATAAAGGTGGTACCGCAGTTGAATACTTAAGAGTGGTGTTAGGTTCAAAGTTAACTTTAGCTGTTTGCAGACAGTTCAGACCCGGACTGCTCTTTTGTTATAAGAATGATAAAGGTGGTACATATATAAATCCAGATATACTAAACTTGACTCCAAATGTTATTCTCTGGTGGAAATTTAACTTAAGAGTGTGGATTTCTAATGGAAACTGTGGAGCTTTGTTTTTTTTTTGTTTTTTTTTTTTTGTAAAACAGTTTGTTCTTTAAGCTCCATAACTGTAGGACTTAATGGAATAGCTGTTGTTTAGTCCAGGGTTGTTGTATGCATTGAGTCAGACTTGTCACTCTAATTCTCTCTTTTTCTAGGAGCACATTTTTTTGCCATGCAGGGTCCAAGAAACAGAAACTGAAGATGGATTGTCCTTCCTTGTCTATGCTATGTTTTGCAAGTGTGGACTTTCAGTCTAATGTCTGACAAAAGGTGTAAAATGCATATTTTCAGCTTATTAATCACATTCTCCACATAAAAAGTCTCACAATTCAGACATTGTGCCCTGTAAGCCACTCTTTCAATGTTGCAGTCTCCCCTGATTTTGCTATGGGATTTCTGGCCTGTGCTAGGGCACTCTTCAGGCTGCAAAAACCTGTATTTCTGAGCTCCACATCTACCTATATGTGCATCTGTCCTTTCTCTCCAGTCTTTTGATTTGATAATGGATCTGATGTTTCTTCTTTTCTTAAAGATAAAACTCAAGTCTTGTTCAAGGATCTTAGCAATGAGTCTGTTATTTGCTATTATGATCCTTTTCTCAGTGATGGCCCTGCAGATTTCTTTATGGGCTATTGTAAATTTTCTGGCAATGCTTCTTTTTTGTGGACTCAGTTTTAAGGTCAAGGTGCATTATTCTGAAGTTGTGCTTTCTGCAGACTGGGTCCAGCAGAAAGTGGTCTTCTGCTATCTTCATGATTTTATTGCTTCCAGTATAATACTGATCATTCTGCTTTCATATCCACAGCTATGAAATCTTTTGTGAGCTTGTTTATGCTGTGTAGCAAGTCTTAAAGTTCTTTTGAGACCCTCACAATGCTCATGCCCTGTGACTTTATGATATTGTGTTTGCCTGGGGATGCCTACTGGAACATGTAGCAGTAGGTTCACCCTTGTGGGTTTCCAGAAGAGATTGTTGGAGAAGAACCTGGTTTCGATGTTCTTGCTGACACTGACATCTAGAAAACATACAGTATTCTGGTTGTTGCTTGTGGTAAATTTCAGGAAGGATGTCAAGCCCTTTATATAGTCGTAGAGGTCTTTCAGCTGTTTATCATTTCATTACCAAACAATGAAAATGTGTCAGTAATGAAACATAGTAACAGGCCATGTGTTGGTTAAATTTTGAGCCATAAACCACATCTTCTTCCCATTTTGCTAAAGCAACATTAGCCAGGTTCGAGGCCATGGCTGCCCTATAGCAATTCTGTGGTCTGTTGGTCCAATTCGTCATTAAATTTGAAGAAATTGTTTTCAGTAGTAGCTGGAGTAGTTTTGTCGTCAGCTCTGTTTTACTAGGGAGGGCACAAATGTATCTGGTTAGTGCCTCCTCTACAGATTTGCTGTAGTAGTTGTGTAGTAAAATGGTGTAGTGGGCTTCTTTATCAACTGTGACAAGCCAAGTTTCATTCTGTATCCTGACATGTTTAATTTTCTGAAGAGAGTCAATAGTGTCCAGAATACATGATCTGGCCATAGCTGCACGGGGTTTTATTGAAACCTCAAGGTAAATGGATATGGGCTCAGTTACTGAGGCCCTCAATCCACTAAGCACTTGTAGGGCTTATCATACCAGAGAAGGCAGGGATTTTGGAGTAGGTAACTTCAGGAAATTCTTACAGTTTGCTACTTATAAATCTATCACTGTACAGTAAATTCAAGGCATCCTGGATGACCTCTTATGCTTTTGTGACTGTCATATAATCTACTTTATTGTAAAACAAGTCGGTTATCAAGCATGATCTCAATTGTCCTGTTGCATGCAGGAGTGTCTGTAACCAGAATACCTCTGCACTTATCAGCCTTCACTGCTCCCCTGCCCTTGTCCCTACTAATAATGACTAGTGCTTGTAAGTCACCTGTTTTCAAGTTATACAATTGTCTCTTCTTACCCTGCTTAGCTAGAATGTTTTGAATGCCAGCATCACATTTGGCTTTGAAGGCACTCAGGATCAGGTGCTTGGGGGGTGGCAGAAGTCTTTGCATAAAGTCTAAGCCTGGAGCATAGTTGGGACTGACTTCAATGGTGTTGCTCTTTTTCTCTTTATCACTACAAAATACATTAAGGTTAAGCCTCCGTAAGTATAGTTTGGAGTTCACTATAGTGTTGACCAAGTTACACCTGAATAAAAGTCATTCCTTTCTCAAGTCCCCTTAATTCCAGTTCTGTCAGTGGTTTCATGGAATGGTTCCAGACTTTAGTCTGGAGCTGGGCTGCCCTTTTTACTTGTTTGGAATTTGTAGATTTTTCATGTCTCTTTTCCCCAGGCAGTTCCTGTCCCTTTTTGGCTGGGGTAGGTGTGGAGTTGACTGACCTTCCTGGTGGTAGTGGGTGATAAAATTCTTCTGGAATCTGGAATGTCCTTGAAGTTCTGAGTTGTGTGGATCCTGAATGTGGAATGGCAATTTTTATCCAGGCCTGTAGGTCTCCAGTCTTTCCAAAAATTCTCCTCTGTCATCTCTGTTAGGCTTCATGCAGAATTGAACATCTCAGCCACAGAAACATTTGGCCTGAGGTTCTGGTGGTCCCCCAGTTTTCTAGGTGGTTGTTCTTAAACAAGCACTTCCTGAGTTTGCACAGTGTTGTATTCATATGGTCATGATCATTCTTGTCTTCCTTCTGGTGGTCTGCCAAGAGGCCATTATCATAGTTATTTGTGTTGCTGTTCTCGTAATCCTTCAGGTGACAGTCTGTTTTCCTCAGTTTTGTCTCTTTAATTTTCTTTTGATAGGCAATTATTGGTCCTGTAATCCACAACATGGCCATCTAGTTTTGTCCCTCCTCTTTCAGTTTCTGGATGTCATTCCTAGTGAATTCCTGTATTTTCTGTTCTACTATGATGCTAATTTAAGTCCTGCATTTCCAGTGTTTTATGCCATTCTTTTTTCAGAATGCTGTCAACATTGTTCCATGTGGGTCTTTTTTCCCATCTTAGTCCTATGGGTACTGTTTCATTTTTCTCTAAGGTCATTACAAAAAATTCCACCAAATTGGTCCTGTAATCCACAACATGGCCATCTAGTTTTGTCCCTCCTCTTTCAGTTTCTGGATGTCATTCCTAGTGAATTCCTGTATTTTCTGTTCTACTATGATGCTAATTTAAGTCCTGCATTTCCAGTGTTTTATGCCATTCTTTTTTCAGAATGCTGTCAACATTGTTCCATGTGGGTCTTTTTTCCCATCTTAGTCCTATGGGTACTGTTTAATTTTTCTCTAAGGTCATTACAAAAAATTCCTCCCATTGGATGCTTTTGAATTTTTTAAGTTCTTCTCTAATGAAAGAAACAACAGATTGAGGTTCTGTCTTTGCTGCTCGTTGTTCCTATCATTTGTCTGTGCTAGTCCAGGGATCTCTGAGTAAGTCCATTGGGGGTACTTCTTGAGGCTCCCAAAGAAAAAACGGAGGCCAGTGTCCAATTCAGTTTGTGGGTTATAGTTATATTTTGTGGGTTCTGTTGTTATGCTCTGGTGATTTGGTCTCTAATCCAGAAATCCATTGGGGGAAACCTCCAAAGATTCTGAGGAACATGTAATTCACAAAAAACCATGGCCTTCAAAGGATGAAAGTAGACAATCAAAGGTCAACCAGAGGTGGGGACTCCTGTAATTCCAATCCCACCTGGCCGTATACAGGGAGTAGGTTCAAGGACAAACCAAAATTCCAATACATGATTGTCAAGAGTCCAAACAATCCCTTCATTTAAATAATTTCATTTCATAAAACAAAATAATGACTCTAACATCCTATCAGAAGTATACATTCTGAGGAGGGGAAATGTTCCCCATACAAATGAGGATGGGCCTAACACCCTAGCAGATGTCTTCAGTCTGAGCAGGTAAAAGGTCAATCAGGTGGGACTTGGTTGTCCCACAGTGTACTACACCCCCTCTATAGCAGTGTGATAGCACCATAATTATAGAAAGTTTTGATGTAAGAACTAGATCTGAAGAAGTCTACAAGGATGAAAGTGCTTATCCCAATAAAACATATAAAAGGAATTATCTGGAGTTGGTCTATTTTATGAAGAAGGAAGATTTAGAACTGGCTTTATTTTGTTTTGAGAAATCAAGTTATTTAGGTGAACGGATTGCTCTAAATACTCTTGACAATTCTGCATCAGAACCTCATAATACCTCTGAGTGGGCCATTATTTCCCGTGAAGAAGGCATTTGTCAGCCTAGTAGCAGTTTCCTAAAGGTACTCAACCTAAACCTAGTTGTTTGAAGATTTTTTTCATTATTATATACAGTATTGTATAAATGTGTGCAACACTGGGGAATTTACCATTTGACTGACGATATCTGAGCAGTTGAAATAACTGAAACAACATCCTTTTTAGGAGATATTTGAAGTGAAATAATTCTGTTAAGAAGTGAGCACATGTATAGTGGCTAATAAAAGCAAAACTGTATATGTAAATAGTATAACACAGGCATATGCCAAACTACCACTTTGTTTTGTTGCTAAGAGTGGTAAGTAAAGGTTAAAATAAAGTGAGAGAAACAACAGCACATAAAGTTGTCACTGAAGGTTTTGTCCCTCAGCCTCCTTTTAGTTATAAAAATGAAGATTAAGAGTTACAATGCCCCAACTGCTAAAATATCTCTGTTAAAATGAAGTGTGCATGTCTAACACATACTGTTCAGTCAATGTGAAACAGGAATGGATATATTATGACCCCACACAGCCCACGGTCACCATACAGCAATTAGCTATTCACTAGTAATTGACAAGAATCTTTTTGTCTGTTCTCAAAGTTAACAGAAAATTGATCTACTACTTCAGTACCTTTCAGAAAACTAGAAATCAAATAATTCTTATAATTCTAACCAATGCTCAGGATTTCTAGAAGTACTGCTAGTTTTTTTTTTAACAACTCAGATGCTCAAGTAATCTGCATAATATCCTTACGTTACTGAATCCTAATTTTTTTTAGTAATTCTTTGTGTTTGATTCTTACCTCTGTACAGGTGAGTAGCCTATTATTCTGTCTTTGCTGTGAATTCATACATAGCACTCTCTATCCGACTGTCTCTCTCTATGGATATATTTATATAAAGATATATGTTTCTTTAGATGATTACGTAATGTATAGAGTCCCTGACACAACAGTTTCTAACCAGGTGGCAACATAAGTATAGTATTAGTAGCCATTAGTGTTGAAAATGTCAATGAATATCAAAAATAATTTTCCTTTAACAGCTAGCACTGGAAACAAGTTACTATGGCTGTACCACTTGTTCTCACTGTTATAAATCCATAATTTAAGAAAGACTGAAATGAAAAGCTCAAGTGCAGTGGATTTTGAAGTCGTTCTTTGTTTCAAGGTTGAACATCAGTTTTATTTAAGTTCAGGAGGTGTGGTGGATAAAGCATGGCAAACTGCATGGCGGGGGGGGGGGGCTTGCCTCACTGGAAAAACATTTTCTTAACAAAGCATTGTCTGAGTTTTTGATTTCACAGTTCCAAACTAGGCGGGTTTCTTTGCATAACTACTTAGCATTCACTGAAAAGGAGAGTACAGCAATAGTACCTATGCTTTTTGTTTTTCAGAGCCTTCAAATACTGGAGGAGTTGACATTCGACAAGCCTTCCGCAGAACGTAAGTATCAACATTTTACTTGTTGAGTTTTAGGTCATGTGACTAGCAATCAGGTTTCATATTAGAGCATGCTGAACTTACAGACAGTGGCAGAGATCGTTTTAAATCTGTTTAAATAACTAGCACTGTGTGCTACCTTTTTTAACCTTGCACACATGGGAAGCATTCTGTAAAGCAGCCATGTGAATCTGATGAAATTACACACTGCATATATCAAACATACCTAACCACTGAGTACTAAACGTTTTGGAATGATAGCTTCCTTTTGCCCTGCTGTTACCATGAAAACATCAGGAGTGTTACTACTTCTTATACCTGGCAATACCAAACACTCCATCACATTTGAAATTTGACAGGCCTATGAACAGTTAAGCATCTCTTCTGTAATGCCAAGTATTTTGTTTCCTCGAATCATATGCAGATCATTTTTATGGTTCTCTGCATATAAAAATACATTTTAAAATGTACTAGATTGAAGCTATCATAAACTTTCTGTCTATATATTTAGAGTAAAAGAACACTGCCAATAGGTGACAGGATTAATTGAATGAGTGACCTGGGCAATAAGTCAAGAAGTGTAGACAGAAATGGCCTTCTACGATTTCAACAAGGAATTCATCAGTATGCCATGCAGAAATATAAGGAGTAAGCTTGTATGTCAGTACATAAACTGATCCTTCAAAGACTTTTGTATGAGTGACTTTGCCAAAGAACTGTAAGGAAAAACAG
>NC_056743.1:243911587-243914087 GCF_019279795.1 Protopterus annectens
ACACACACACACACACACAAACGTGCACACGTGTACTGGCCCAGAGATTCATGAACATGGGGTGCAGATGTGTAAAGGCATCATGGACCCATATGCTCATTACCCCACTGGAGAATAGTGCAGTTTATAGATATGAATCACATAAGCCTTGGAGGAACCCAGTCCTATTCCATTTTCTTGCTGGGTACGCAGGAGCACTGTGTACTCTAAAGTTTACCAGGCATGCCTGTGCTTGGGATATCCAGTAGCCACACTGCACCAAAGTGAGGCAGCTTAGTTTTTTCCAGGTTATCAGGGATCTGGGTACCCAGGTTGACAGTAACCTTTCATTTGATACTCACGTTGCCAAAGTAGTTAGGAAGACCTTCTACATTGCCCACCTAATCATGAAGGGATTCAAATCTAGATCAAGGGAAGTCATCATCCCCCTGTACTCATCACTCATCAGGCCTATGATTGAGTACAATGCCCCATTCAGAATGTATCTGACACGACACATGCAGCAACTGGAAAGGCCCCAAAAGTTCCTCACCAAAAGGATAAAGGGTCTCAAAAATATGTCCTATGCTGCCCGACTGAAGGAACTTCAGCTCTACTCAGTCGCCACTGCCTGCTCAGAGGTGACCTGTGCCTGACATACAAGGCCATGTCCAACCCAGAATTGATGAACATGCTTCACCTCAAAAAATCTAGATCCCTCAGAACTACAAGGGCGGGAGACTTAAACCTTGACGCGGTTATTAATAGGACGTGCTGGAGGGACAGATTCATCACCCAGAGACTCCCTATGCTGTGGAACAAAATCCCGGTACATGTGAGGCAGAGCACCTCGCTGGCTTTGTTCAAGAGAAATCTTGACCAATGGATGGGAGATCGCAGATATACCCCAGGGATTATCTCAGTGTCACTGCTTGACAGAGGCACAGCAAAATAATGGGCATAGTATCCTCCAAACTAAAGGGGTGGCGAAAGCCACAAAACTCTGGCTAGGCTTATAAATGCCCTTGGGCAGATAGCCTAGTATGAACCTATGAACCTATGAACAAATGTAGGTACAGCTGTTTGGTAAGGTAAACTGTTCATATCTTAGCTACCTTACTTCAGCACACTGTGGTCTGCCATACTTGCAAAGATTTTACAGTCAGTTGTCATGATGGCAGGCCAGGATTCATTACCATATTAGGCTAACAAAGTGACCTGGTGCTAAGTTATTATGAATTTAAAGTCAGTTGCTGTGATGGCAGGCCAGGATTCATTACCGTATTAGGCTAATGAAGGGGCCTGAGGCTGCATGACCTCCTCATGACAGGAGTTCATCAATGTCATTTGGTGGGGGCAGGTCAGATTTGTGAGAGGTAGCTGGCTTGCGTACATGGTAGCAGACTCCTTTGCTTGTAACGATTTTCCTGCCTGACATTCAACCAAGGTGTTAAGAGGTTTCTTTCATGCTGAGCAGCACAGTGTCAGGGAAGAGGGATCACTGTACTCACAAGCTCTCTGTCTTGCTGCATTGCGGAATGCATATCGTGAACCACAAAGGCCTTTAGAGCACTACTATGGGGCACACAAGTCCTACTCCATACCACACAGTGTTTTTGAATACCTCAAACACACACAAACACACACAAATATACAGTCTTCACAAGTGCCTACTTTAAAGGTAGGCCTACATTCCTCTAAATTAACGAGTTGCTGAGAGTCTGACAGTACTTAAGTGGAAGCTGTGAATCTGAAACTCAGTATGACAGGATGTAGGGCATGAACTGTCATCTCCTCTTCTTAAGTGTCAACAGTTCTTTCTGGCAAATGAAGTGTCATCTTTGTTTTTTTTTTAAACACTGACACTGCTTTCTGGCAAAGAAAGTGACAGCAGATGCAATGTCAGTCTCCTGCAGAAGTAGTGACATGAGTCATGGTGTGACTCAAGGTAATTTGGTCCCCACTCCCAATCTTGGACTGATGTGCTAAATAGCCAGGAGACTTCACAGCTTTGGTTCACAAAAGGGTATGAGCATAAAGTCACAACATCTGCAAGAGAAAGTTGGACTAAGTTAGGGAGAGAGAGAAAGTGCCTTCCTAAAATGCAGCCCCATCTCCTAGTCTTCTTCTAAGTTATTATGAGGGTCTCACCCAAAAGCAGTGGAGAAAATGTTCTTTGAATTTATTTAGCTACATTGATTAATAGAGCAGCACATAGCATATACCACATACTACTAAGGTAACGTTAATATGAGCACAAGAAAGAAATACAACAGGCACATACTGCTCAACCTGTTAGCATGAGAAATCTAGGCACAGCCAAAAATAATGGAGGACGAAGGTTCAAAAATAGGGACAGATTTTAATTATTGCTCTCATAAGCTTATAAAGTTGCTAGAATAACATATTTTGCACTAACATGCATTTTTCTGAAGGGTATGAAGCCTGAAAGGCACATGTCCATCATTATGGCTTCAATCTTCAATGATTTGCCAGAAAACCACAAATTCTATGAGGAATG
>NC_056743.1:243919087-243979087 GCF_019279795.1 Protopterus annectens
AATGCACTGAAACATGTTTGTATCAGGTGCAATCTATATAGCTCCCATGATGCCTTAAATTGAGGTTTGTAAGTATCGCTGCACTGCGCACATGTTTGCGCTTTGCCTCTGGCTGAGTCTACTATTCTCCTACTTTCTTGCTTCCTAAACATTATATCATTTTGCTATTATCTTGAGTACCAGAATAAGTACTGATGATGAAACAGTGTACACAGTTAATTAAATGGCCTCTAATTATTCTAATTTGCCGTACAAGAGTTGTAATTTGAGAATAATGAGACAGTATGTCTAACTGCATTGTAGCAACTGATGGGAAGTCATACAATTTCAAATGGTTACCGATTTGGGATGGGTAGAATTTCTGATTTTACTTCTGCAGGAGGATGTTGATTAATGTCCTAATAAATGTTGCTGATATCCTTAAGATTGTTCGAATGCCCCCTCCAGACAATAATACTTTTACCAGCTAACTGCAAATGTGCAAGGTAGATTTCTGCATCAGACCCTTTAGTTCAAGTGATAAGGCTTATTATTAAAATGCTACTATATCTAATTTAACTAGCACTAGTCCTGTGCTTGCTAGATGTGAAACAGGGGTCTAATGAATTATTTAATGCTGCTATTTATAAAGAAAAGTGGTGAAAAGTTATAAGTGGCATTAGAAGTGTGTTGCTTGTTTAGCATGCACTTGCATCACACATTATGACAATACTTGTATTGTTCTTAGCAGTTCTAACGTTCCTTTCAGAAAGATGTCTGCCTGTGACCATGCCACGTTTGTGAGGAAATGTATCCAACAGAATGCCCACAGTATTTGCTAAGGGATGTCAGAAACACAAGCTGCAAATTACATTGGGTGGTTAGCACAGGACGTAAAGAAAAAAGAGAGTTTTTGCAAAGAGGTAGAAATGCTTAAGATGTTTACCTCACAGACAAGACACATGGGGTTTGATTCTCATGGAGGAAAATTGGCTAAGCTTAAAATGGCCAACAAGGTATCTAGTCTTGTAATTATCTGTGAATCTATGAAACTATGGAAAGATAGCTATGTACTTTATTTCATTTGAAACATAGAAAGTCCAGGCTTTGTCACAAAGAATGCTTGCATCTTTGAATGCTTTCAAATGTTTGATGTTTTCCAGTGTGACAATGAATATCTATTCTGTTTTTTTCTTCTCTTACTCTGGTGTTTGTTCCTGCTTACCTCCTGGAAATGTGGAATGTTTCGTGGATGATACTGGGTCGCAGAGAGTAAGATGCACCAAACAGTACTGCCTTGTGTTCTTGCAAATTGATGATGCTGGTTTCTGCATGCTGAATTTACACAAAGATCATACAACAGCCTGCATTAACACCACTAAAGTATTTATCACATTAACCATATCATCACTATTAATGACCACCAGTCCCACTAAGATGATACACTGAAAGAAATAAAACTCTTAAATACAGGTCAGAAAAATGAATGGGTAAAACTTGTGCAGAACTGTATATGTTTGCAGGTTGCCCTAATGAAGCAGGGTACTTCCAAGGTAAACACCACTTGGAACCATGAATGTGACTCATTTCCCACAGTGCACTTGGGCAAATACTTAAATAACCATTCTGTCAAAAATGTTACAGCCTTATCATGTCTGTTCTTGTTGATGTTCAATAGTATATAAACGGACTATTAATTCTTGATTTGGGTAAAGTAGTAGTCCATATCCTTTTATCTATAGACTCATGTCTTCTAAATTCATTGGCTTTCACAGATATTTACACAATATTCAGAATTGTTTAGATTGTATCACTGGCAGAATAAAAAGCATAGCCTCTTATGTATATGAGAATCTGTGTCACAAGTGCCACTTTTATCAAGGATAAATTTGTGAGCATCCTTATCACTGTTCCATGACAGAAGTAATTGCAGGTGCTTACCCTTAATTTATCAATAACTTTCACTCAATTAAATGAATAGCATTGTGACATGTCCACAGCTTACCACAGAATTATTAGAAGTGCATTTATTAATGGATTAATAACAGAATGGCTACTGATCAGCAGTTATGTTCATTGATTTAACAGATTACCAACACATTTATAGCCACTCAGAAAGGCTCAGTTGCAAAAAAGAACTTTACTACAGTCCATGCTTTATGAAGAGTTGCACAGTTACTACTATAATCCAACAGATTGAGTGATATTAATAATACTGTTCACCAAAAGAATTAAGTATATTTGCCACCATTAAGCAAGAAAAAAAATAACACAAGAACTACTCTGTATCAGTGGGATCAGTTTTGCAATACACTTAGTTTTAAAACCAGAAATGGAAAATACATTTACAATTGTTTAACCAATGAAACTAACAGCAATTTTTGTCCGATATGGCAATATAAATATCAGAGTTGAATAATAAAGCCCATCAAATTGTGGCTCATGCTGAGACTGTTTTTGTCTTGGACTGCCAAGTTACAAATCCCTCACTAGATAAGAAAAAGTAAAATCAGACTTGTAGCTTGGATATGGGTTGTTGCTGCTATAAAGGCTCCCTATTATTTTAAACAAAAGAAATAGCAATTGGTTTTGAAGTAATTTTAACTAATGTTAATATATTAATATGAGCCAAAAAAAAACATATAGAGGAGGTACAAAATAATACTCCCTTTGATATGTGCCGTACTAAGCATCTACAGCAATTAGAGAGACCTCAGAGTTTTCTAACAAAGAAGATAAAGGGTCTCCAGCATGTGCCTTACAAGGACTATCAAAAATCCCTGTCACTATATTCCATATCCTACACACTTCTTAGAGGTGACTTATGCCAGCAACCAAAGACCCAAACCTAATGAACTTACTGCATATCCATAAAATAAACTGGGTCTAGGGCTACCCATTCCAAGGACTTAAATATGGCCTGTGACTTAAATAGGACATGCTAGAGGGACAGATTTATCTCCCAGTGACTGCCATGTCTTCGGAACAGGCTACCAATTCATGTGAAACAGAGCACCTCTATGACACTGTTCAAGAGGAACCTGGATGAGTGGATGGAGCACCATAAATTCTTACCGAGGATAGCACCCACAACTCTCCTGGACATGGACAGTCATCACTAAATGCAATCTTGGGTATTAAGTAGTACCTGTACAGTATTACACTGGATTGAAATGGCTAGGCTTAAATGATATCCGATCGATAGCCTAGTAATCTCCTATGATCCTATGGTCCTATGTTGTGGCTAGATAGAATCTTTTCCTTTGTAAGTATGCATGCATGCTAGATGGAGGCATCACCATCACAGTCTTCTAGTGCAGAAAGAAAAGCCCATAAACACTGGCTCAAGTGTGAACAACACAGCAGGACCCTGATTTTGTTTTGTTTGTGCACCAGTAGCATCATTCAAAGCATTTTAATGGTCTAGTCTGAGACAGAGATACTTATTTCTATGTATCACATGCAAACACAGCAATATGTATTTCTGTGTGTTGCACAAAACTCCTTCAAAGTTGTGTCTGCCACATGCAGTCACTCATTCTTTGTAATGGTGAGGCCACTATGTGGACATCCAAGGTAAGGGAGGTAACAAGGGTACCATTACAAAGTCCAGTGTGAGCATGGTGTTACATTCACAGGATGCAGCATAATACAAAAAGAAGAGGGTAGTAATGAGGGAATTATTTTTTCAGTGAATGTTGCTTTTGCTTTTTTTTTTCAACTACATTTCTGTGTGAGGTTTTCTGATGAGGATAGAAGAAGCTTATTTCATCAATCATCTTTCCTTCTTCTTCTTTCCAGCAATTTTTTGACATACTAAATACTGCACTGGAAAATTGGTATGGCCAATTTATCTGTGTTTTTTTTCCTCAAACTTGTTTTTGACCAGAATTTGATGGGTGTTTATGTACAAGTTAAACCAGAATTTACTAAAAGTATAGACCCTGACATTCAATAAGAAGTCTGAGGTTACAAGAGTAATGACACAACACCTGATTGCGTTAGTGAAACCAGTGCAGTCTTTTAGTTCTTAAAATATAAACTAATAGAGTGTCACTTAGAAGAGAAACCTAACAGCTCACTCCCTAAGATAGTCACCTAATAAACAGTACAGTGTTTTGAAGAGTATTGTGAAAATGCACAGCATAGAATGGTAACCTGATTACTGAAGATTATAATGCGGTTGTCACTGCTAATTACCCAAAATAATAATGAAATCTATGTTCTTCCAATTAGAAATAATAGGAGAACTTATTTTTTTTTATTTAGAACCACTTGTTTCTTGCCTTTCTATCATCACTTAACTGATTCATTAACTGCAGAAGTTTTCTTTGCTGTCTGATGCTTCATCTTATTTTAAGCTTATATATATGATTGCTGCATGCCATAAAAAGAAAGCTTTTTATTTTGTGATGCAACTCAGCAATGTGCAGTTGTTTTCAACCGTTGCCTCAATGCAAAATTTTATTTTTTATCTAGAATATTCTGTTAGCTGTTCCCTCATGGTCAATTGGTAATGTCCTAGTTATGTTCTAGTTAAAATTCTTCTAGTATTGTTTCTAGTATTCTTAGAGGAGGGAAAACAAAATACAGCAATACTGTAGGTTACCTTCATACAGTAACTCCTATGGGCCCTATATTTTACACTAATTTTTAGCTTCCCATTCCTTGTCCATCTCTTCCATGTTTCAACTCTTTTAACACACTCTTAACCATAGCCCTGAATACTCCATCCCTGACATGTTTCCACAGTTTTTCTACTCCGTGAATTTGCTAACATCTGCTTACCCATCCTTCACCTTCTCTGCCAATGCAACATAATGAATTCTAAATTCAAACTGATAGAATATATACTGTATTCTGCTTATGGAGCTTTTCCCAGTAAAAGGCAAGAGATAAAATAAATAAAGCTGAGTATTTCTATCCTTTCCATGACATTAAACCACATAATTGCATAATCACTGTTGGTTCATAGGTTCATAGATTAGTACTAGGCTAACTGCCCTTGTGAGCCATTTTAAGCCTAGCTAATTATTCCTTATGAGACTCAAACCCTGCACCTTGTGTTTGTAAGGCAAACACCTTAACCATTAGGCCACCCTCCCAACATTGTTGGTTAATAGTTCCTTAAAGTAGCCATCAGTGAAACAGCCTGCATTGGTTAAAAATCTGTCCACAATTCTATTATTTTTAGTAAATTATTGAACCAGTTAACTGACCTACTAATGGTCCAAGGCTTCAATCGGCTCTTAGTCCCTGTCCACCCTGGAGCTGAGAATTTCCCAACCTTATCCTGGCAGATCCAAATTTCCCATGACTTTTACTGTCTTCCTGTTGCCTCACTTCTCACTTCTCCTGCATTCCCTCATCTTTCTTCACTGTCGTGTCTGGATAATACACTACATCAGTCCACCAGCTCTTCTCGCTTACTTCCTCTACCTTAACTGCATGGGCACTTAAGCACATTCTGACCCTTCCTCCTTAATTGTTGCAGCATTGAGTTGGTCTTCTTCCTCCCCTTTAGCCTCACATCTGTTGTTCCCACCTTTACTCCAATATTTCTCCTTTCTCTATCATTTCTGAGCAGCCTATACCCAGAAACGCCAATGTTATACCCTTCCTTACCACTAGCTCATGTTTATGTTCTGCCAGCAACGTGTACCTTCACCTCCTTCATCACTGTTTGCAGCACCCCCATCCTCCAACATATACTATTTGCATTGCATCATAATATTACCCAGCCATAACATGAGTCAACCATATGTGTTCCAGTGCTATATTCTGTTTCTATCTTTTGCCTACTACATAAAGTCCCAAGATTGATGTCTTCTAAAGGCAAATTAACTCTCTTGTTCACTTCAGAGTCAGCATGAGACACAACAATAACAAATACTACATGGCATGACACACTACTTACCCTGACCCTCCTCCTTGATATAGTCCCCTCACCACCATTACTCCTTTAGTCCTGCCATTTAGCCAGTTACCAGTCTAGACTGCCATCTTTTTTCTTTATATCCCATCCCTTTAATTTTTTTCTAACTAGTCAAACCACATTCTCTGTCCGTAGTATCAAACATCTTTGTGGGATTAAAGAACACCATATCAGTGCATTCCTACCAATTAAGTTATTTTGTTAGATAGTCAGAAACTGCATGCAGTTTATGTGAAAAAGTGGGCTTCCATTACTGAAAATGCTGAAAACTGTGTTGGTTTTCATCTGCTTGGTTCCCTTCCATTTGAGCCCTCACAATTCACTGCTTGATTTTTGTCTTTGAATTTAAATATAAAATGTCACACCATAAAGCATGGAGACTTAAACAATTATACACACACACACACACACACACACACACACACACACACACACACACACCAGTGACAGCATCTTAAGAAAATTAAGTTCTTCTATGTGAACCTGTTTACATATGTGAAAATGGTGAAGCCTAGGTTAGGGACAAAGATTTTGGCTGAACTATTAAAGTTAATAGTATTTTATGGAAAGTATAGATGAGTGAAATGAGGCAAAGAGATGACCATACACTATAGAAATTATATACTAGTAAACACAGAGAGCTGGGATTTTAAAGTAAGTTCCTAAGGTTACTGCCTTTGAATCTGCCTGTAATAGAAGTGATCTAACAATAGCTGGCATCTGCAGGGCACCAAACACTCAATTTGTCAATATCAATATTGGCTTAGAAGAATGTATAGCTAGAATCAAGGTAATCTCAGATGCAGTATACAGAAGAAAGATAGTGAGACAAAGAATCATTCGGAGGATTGTTTAGAATTATTTATGGATGATATTTACTTAATCCAAAGTGTGTTCAATGAGAGATGAGGCATGATTGGTTTCAGGAAATGGAACTGCTTATTGCTATCCCTTGGTAAGGTATCTCTAACTTATATAATCAGCTGGTAGAATATGAGAAAGCTCATGTACAAGTTAATTTGTAGAACGGAGCAAATTCTGCCAAGTTAAACAATAAATTAACTACTTTGGATAGGCACTACAATATGAGCTGGGTGAATGCGGTAGTTTTGGGGAAATCCTTAGGAATACAACAGTAAACAAGAGGAGTGACTATGACCTACCTAAGACATAGGGTCATGGAGAAGTATTCTTTTTAGCAATTTTATATTCTTAATCGCACATAAATAAAAATAAATCTTACAAGAAATAAAAACAGATGGTATGTCCATACTGAGACAATACAGATCACTTTGTAGAACATTCAAAAGTAGTGTAAACACTTGAAGGAGAAAGCTGAGATAGATTTCATTGTGAATATCAATATTGGCTTACCTTTCATATCTTAGGGAAATGCTTAAGGAGAATCATGAACACATGGTTCTGTGCAGAAAAAAAAAACTCAAAGACTAAACAAGAGAAAGGCTGAAATGAAGTGAATCATGTATTTTAGTCTAGAAACAAGAATCTGCAAGCATAATTGTTTATCTTGCAACACAGTTTATGAAGAGAAGAATCCTAGGACAACAGAAGGCAAGGTATTTGACATAAAGTCCAATCTAAATACACATAAGGCATCTCCCTGATAATATAACAAGAAATCTTAAAAAAACTAAGTTACTTTTTAACCTCTATTTTAAAGTAACTTGTTTAAAATCTATATGACTGCAAGTGGCATGTCAAGTGAGTAGAAAAGGAAAGAGAAGTGCTTGTATATAAGACTTCAGGTGATACAACTGTTATTTGTATAAACCTACGACTCTTTGATCTTTAAATTGCAAAGTAATAGAAAGGGATTGTAAACAATTGTAAATGAGGCTTCCTTAAGGAACTGGGTACACTGGCATCTTTAAAAATGCTTTTCATAAGAATACTTTAAGCATAATAAATTTTCTCTTCCAGTAATAGGATAATTGTTTTGTTACTTGTGCTTTCCTCAACTGCTGTTTGGCTGAACCCAACACACATAAATATCATTTTTATAAAAGTCAAAATTGCCAAGAAAAACTGAGTTATTTGAGGGAACATTTGCCCCACATTAAAAATCATTTCATCACTTTGTTTAGGATTATACTTTGAGATCAGCATAGTAACTATGGATTTTGCCAATCAACCTCAATGTAACAGTCGTTGGTAAAATAAGCTGTAAACATACAACTATGTCTCCTTTTCAAGAGTGTTCCAAGTGAACAACACAGAGACCTATAAGACGATGTACTGTTGGTGAGTTCCAGTACAGCATTTGATAGTGTGGAATACAATATCCTACTCAGAAGATAAAATAGTCTCAGTTTCACAGATATCAGGAAAAATGACAGGCCACTGGTTCCCAATTCAAATCTCGCATATACTGGCTTTTGCAACAGTTAAAGTTGTCTGAAAAAGACTTTCATCCGAATGTCTTCACAGCATTGTCCATCAGACTAATGGCATTTGATTTCTTGTCCAATGCCTTGTGGGGGCAATGAGTTAAAAAAAAACATGCATGACTTGGTCATGAAATGTTAGATAAGTTCACCCACTGGGCCAAGGCAGACAAGTAGCTTGAAATGGTGAGTAGACTAAAGGACGAACATGAGAAGTGTTTCAGAGATACATAACAGCACAGAACATGTTGCTTTGAATTTAAAATTCTGGATACGGAAGAAAAAGAAAAAAGAAACTTGAGGCTAGACTGATATAATGAATGTCCTTTATCTCAGGGTTGTAGCAGGTAGAGTTAAATTTAAGGATGGATGTACATCAGGGATGGGGGTTAATTGTGGATGTGAATAACACAAAGGAGATAACTTGCTCAGGGGATTTCAGTGGATGAAGCTTCAGGGGCTGACTGGTTATTTATCTAATTTGGAAAGAACTGGAAGATGTCCTAGGTGAATCACTATCAAATCTAGAAGATGGCACTGGTTACCCCTTTGTGCACTGACTGATCACTCAAGGAACTAGGTAATCGTATAAATGTCAGCCTTACTGTCACCCCAGGGAAAGTTTATGGGAAGAATTTTGATATGAAGTTCTGTAGTTCCTGAATATTAGCTGATGAGTAGATGGGAAATATATTTCCACAGGTTCACTACATAATCTCAAAATGTTGAAATATTGAATTTCAAAATCTCGAGACTATATAGCCGAAACCCCTAAATGCCGAAAGACCAGAAGCCCGAAATTCAAAATCCCGAATGTGCAACACACATACATCACACACATACACATACACACAACTTTCCCCCACAATCAAACATATCATCCTAACTACAGATAAGTAGGGGCAAGACCCCTGCATCCCCCATGTGCCCCCCTACTTAAATATACTAACTCCGAAATCGCACAAACACACAAGGGAAAACTCACACCCACACATTTTACAGTCCCTCACACACACACATCACAGTCACAACACACAATGACACACACTAAAGCCTCTAACCAACACACTTACACATAGATACTTACCTGAACTTCCACCTATCCATCAACAAACCGCAACACCAGAAGACCTACTTCAATATCTCCGAACATCGGGATTTTGAATTTTGCACTACTGGTCTTTCGGTATTTAGGGGTTTCGGCTATATAGCCTCAAGATTTTGGAATTCGATATTCCAAAATTTCGAGATTATGTAGTGATCCCATTTCCACACATGTTATCTTCCCAGTCAGTATAACATGATCCTGTCCTCTGATAGGTCAGTATCACAGCTGAGTGGGGGGTTTAGGAAAAATTTATTCTAGAAATAGTATCCTTAGAATGGGAAAAGAAAAGAAAAGAAAAAATGGTGTTGTACCTATAGTCACTCACAGGTGGAATCCTACTGGGCAATACAAAAGAACAGTAACAGTAGAGAACTCAAAAAGGACACCGATGCTCTGGAATAGACTCCACATCTACACAAAACAAAGTTCATCCCTGTCCATATTCGAGTGCAACTTGGTTGTATAGACAGGAAACAGAAAATGTACCTCAGGACTAACCCCTGTACTACTAATGGACAGAGGCAGCTCCTAAATGTTTTATCCCATGCATGAGTCCACTCAAATTATCTATGGTATGATTAAAGTTACTCTCATTAGGGGAAATATACAATTATCAACCTTGGGATGGGTAAGGCCAATCTCTAACCAAATAGGATGGACTAATTCAAGCACAAAAAGGGACACTGGCTAGGGTTAAAGTTAGCCTCGTATTTACCTATGAACCTATGAAACTATGAACAGTAGAACAATGCTAAAGGTTAATAGAATGTCAGGTTACATTGCTGGATATGTGTCTTCTAGGGCTAAAAATGCCATCACTGAGTGCTCTAGTAAGAAACCATCAGTAATATTGTATAAAAGCTTTGCTATATAACAAAAAGAATGTTGAGAGGGATGAGGTAAGGCACCACAATTCTACCAAGAAGGTAACTAGAATAGGGGCATGAAGTATGATGAAAGAGCAATTAGATTATGCACAACAGAGGAGCAAAGAGACAATGAATATACAATATGCTCACAATACCATATCACATTTTCTGTGAAAAATTGGTGGTAAAAATTTAAATAGGAAGAACTAGAGATAATATGCACTGCATGGAGACAAACTGGGGGAGTTTAGCTGTCAGTGCAGATATTTTGTAATTTGCATCTCTGGAGTCCTTTTAAGGACATGAATTAGAGGCAACATCAACTTCACTTAACAGAATGACATGAAAAATGCACTGTAGATAATGGCAGAGCAATTTAAATTATCTTAACGTGTAAAGACGATTTGTAATGAAGTGTCTCAAAAACATTTTCTCACGAAAAATAATGATGTTCAGGACTTAAAACTCATTGTGTAAAGGAGGGATGAAAGGGAATAATAGCATAGAGAACATATATAGAATGTGGCTTCACAATCACACTGATGAACATTTAGAAACGCCACAGCGATGAGACAATAGTAGAAAAGTGCACATGAATTTGGAAACGCCTTAGATATGCATAAAGGAACCTTATAGAAAAAAAGAGTACTGATTAAGCTAGAAACAAGGCATGCAATAAAATTGAGCATGATCAGAGCCCATTTATTTTCAGAGGTTTGGCACTTGGCCAGCACTTATACAATTTTTCCGGAATAAACTGCACATGCTGAGCTTGTAGCATGTTGTGAATGCAATAAAAATTGTATGTTGTCATGTTTAATGCATTTCTTGGTATTTTCCTTCTGGATTCCGCATGTTTTCCAACTGGTACATTTTTCTTCATTTGCGAGTACAGCAGCTTTCTGAGATCCCGGTAAGAACTTTACTAAATTAATTATTAACAGGAGAGTAACCATCTTAATTTTTTTTAAGTTTGTGTTAACAGAGAGCATGACTTTGCCTTCATGTGGGGTAAAATCAATGTATTTGTAATTGTATACAATAGTGGACTTTTATTTGGACAGGACCTGTTATATCTATTGTTTTCTATTTGAACAAAAAAGTAAATAGCCTATTAGATTTTTCATTAGTATATTCATCAAAGCTGTTAATGTGGTATGGTTGTTGAATAACAGGGAAGCTGTCTGCAGAAAGCCTTTTATAGCTCTCCCTTCTGCTGTCCTGAGAAGTGTGGAAAGTGCAGTGTACTTTCCTGAAAGACTCGATCTTCTAACAGACATTCTCTTGTCTGTCATATTGTTACAGGTGTTTAACAAAACTTAAAAAGGTTGATCTAGGAGGTCAGGTTGTAGTTATTTTCCTGTTTATATCTGATCATAATACTGTTTATTTAATGGTTATAATAAATCCTGCGTTCTGATTGGCAGGCATATGCCACAAACAGTGAGTAAGATGTCACTCTATTAATTCTAGGTGCATTTTATAAGTTACATTTTAACTGTATTCATTGTATAACAGCAATGGGGATCTCATAGATATAGATTATTGGAGATTTAACCCAATAGTCATGTAGTATCATCATTGGGCTATGTCTTGTTACTTCATAATATGGAAGCTATACAGAACCCAAATAGCCCCCATCCTATCACGCTTCTCATTATGTAACTTAAATGGTAATGTCTCTTTGTACTTTATTTTAGCCTTCCCTTGACTGACTTGTTAAAAGATTGCATTGTCTTTCCAAGGAATATTAATGAAGAGAGAAAGGAAATAAATACATACATACATAAACCAGGTATGCACTTTTGATCATTTTGTAATTCGCTGCTAACTGGCATCTAGAAATTGCAGCTTCCATTATGAGTGGACGAATCACAATCACTCGAACCTTCCCAAAGGACAACACACTGAAAATATCTTTCAGAAGAAAAACTATTTTTGTTGCTTTTTGCAAGGTGGCAAGCTCCCCTGTGCCTCTTGATCTGGGGAGGACTGCATCCCTCACACCCCAACTAATATAATCAACTCCATGGTTATACTATAAGAGGGAAGGGGGAAACAACTATAAATGGCACTCAGTGCCTGCACTATTTCCCCAACAATGCTTTGCAGTGAAAATGCCATTATTGTCAGGAGAGCTTCTCAATGAATATACCAACACTATCTGGGAATTGAGTTTCAGGGAGTTGAAGCTCAAAGAATCTCATTTCCTGGAAAAGTAGTATTGCCTGGATTGCATATATGAAGGCACAGAAATACGGATACAAAATTTTACACATTGATAAAACACTGTATTTTCTGCCTTTTAAGATCACTTCTCTGTCTCTCTCTGTTTTACTCATCCTCCTCTGTTTTCTCTGAGTATTTTCTATGTAAACCCTTTCTGACAATAAACTGATAATCTAATAAACCTAAAACCAGCAGTGTTAGTCAGTCTTCATTTTATCCTATAGTATATGCAAACCTTTCCTCTCATCTCTCAAAATCCTTGATGTGTTTAAAAAAAAATAACATTTTGCTCAAATAATAACATGAAAACTTCTGATGAGTTCCTTAAATTAAGGTATCGGGGATTTTTTTGGAAAGACTCCAGACATTAATTAGTGAACTGCTGTTCTGCATCATTTCTCAAAACTCAGACAAATGTGCTAGACAATTATTAACCAAATTTAAATACAGGAAGTCAAACTAAGCTTTTTCTTTAATGGCATCACAGTATTCTGCAATAGAATGTCAAATTATATAAATATTAAAATAATTTCAGTCTTTGACATACAAATAAGCAGTTTGCTGACACTGAGAAGGACAGACAAAATAACTACAGGGGAATGAGGGTTGCATTGTAACAACTGTTGCCCCTTCTCTCTGTTTATTGCTACTCTGCTATCTTCAACTGTCATGTCCACCTGCTAAACGTTCTCATCTCCTCTTATCTTATTCCACTCTCCCTGTCTCTCCCAAATCTGATTTACAAACTCTCTTCTGCTTTTCTGCACACGACCAAACCACCACAATCTGCTTTGCCTTTGCCTTCTCTGTAACTGGGCCTACTTTGGCTACTGCTCTGATGTTCACATTTCATCTCTCCCATAATGTGCATTCTACTAATTGTTTGAGACACTTTATCCCCCTTGCCTTAAGCTTCCTCATCTGCTTTACCTTCACTGCCCAGGTTTCTGTGCCATATACAAGCAATAATCACACCACTCTTTTGTACACCCTATTTGTCAACGTCCTTGGCATTCTTCTGTCACATTACCCCTAATGATTTGTGTCAATTGGCTGCAAAGCTTCTGATTCTAGTTTTGATTGCCTCATTCAGACTTCCTTTCTCCTCAGCCACACCTCAGAGATACTTGAAGCTGTTAATCTGCTCTATTATTTTCCCTTCTATCTCATTTGTTGGCAACTGTGCAATCTACACTCGGTTTCATCCCATGTGTCTTTAGTTTTGCATTCCAGTCCACCATCAATTACTGGAGTTCCTGTTCATGGTCTGCTCATAGTGCCCTATTGTCTGCATCCTACAGTTTTGTTAATCTGTCCACTCTTAATAAAACAATGACATTAAACAATGAAAAGCACCAACTCACAAGTAAAACCTTTATTTAAATAAATATAGAGCAAAAACTAATTTTTGATCTTCCAGATGGATGGTACTTATGGTTATAATGTATGTACCTTATTATGACAAGATATACTTCATCTGAAGACATAGGCTTTTGATTTGTGAGTAATCTGCTCTTTGAGATATGAAAGGGTTTTGAATGTACTGTGCAGTAATTTTGTCTTTTAGGATACTAAGACTCATTCAAGGGTCAGCATCTCTTAAAATATAGGTTTAACCAATAAGAAAACATACTTCATTTTTATTTAATACCTGTTTAAGGAAAACACCAATTCCACTAAAACTTAGACTTTCGGCTTTTCCCAGTTAGGGGTTGCCACAGCAGAACTCCGGTCTGCTCCTCATTGACAGTGGATTTTTACGGTGCCGAGTTTCCAGCCCGACACTCAACCTTCAACGAAGGTGCACCCATTCATGCTCACACCTACCTGCATGTCTTTAACATCACTCGACCATGGGGAGGACATGACTCCACACAGAAGGCGCTCCAGCCGAGAATCGAACGGGAGAACCTCTTGCTGTGAGGCAACAATGCTAACCGCTGCACCACCGCAGCTTAATTTCACAAAAATTCTTATTGCTGAATATAACTCAATGAATGAACATATTTGCTGTCAGATTATAGAATGTGTCTTCATACATCAACAACCAAACCTTAGTCCCTGCAATGATATTTTGCTCACAAAACAGATATGGTATAAAGAAGTAACAGTATCATAGTAGAGATAATTTATTAATGAGAGTGTTAAGAGAAAAAAATATGAAAGTGGGGTCACAAAAATACGCTGAGGATGGGTAGTTTGCAGTACTTCTGATAAAAAGGAGTGAAAGAGAAACTCACATGGCTGGATGGGAACGAAGCAATAACCAAAGACATGACAGATTAAATTACCGATTTTTTAATTTGCTTTCCCTACAAATAGACAATATCTGTGTTTTCAGTCCTTACAGCCCCAAACATGATTGTCTGATATTGTTTTCTTGATGGTGATTGCTGTTCAAGGTGTAAGGATGCAAGAATGCAGTCAGTATGTTTAGTGTTTTAACTTTTTCATGGTATTACTCCTTTCTCCACTGTTGCACATTATCTGTTAGTATACTTAAGGAAATGGTTGTTTTGCATCAACATTGTATGTAGAGGAGGCTTGCCCCCCCCCCAGCAAAATATTGTTTTAGTATTGTGTATTTTGGTGTTTCATTGCAATGCGCTGCTAATTATTAGTGACTGGCTGGTTGGGAGTTAATCATTCATAGTGGAAGATTTCTGCTGACCTGCCCTATTATTCAGAAGTGTTGCAGTAATTTTAGGTCAATTATAAGAATTACAATGAAATAGTATGTTATCAATTTATTATTGATGAAATAACTCATACTACAGTTTTTGATGCCACAACTGTGAGACATTGTTGATTGTATATGTAAGTCTAAAAGAATGTCATTACTACTGCAGAGAAGTCAAAGTAGAATCTGGACCAGAGGTTGATGTGTGGGAGATACTAAAATCAGCACCCCCTTCAGAGTATGAGAAAATAGCCTTCCAGTATGGGATCACAGACCTGCGTGGCATGCTGAAACGCTTAAAGAAGATGAGGAAAGAAGAAAAGAAAGGC
The DNA here is from genome assembly GCF_019279795.1 of Protopterus annectens. NCBI lineage: Eukaryota > Metazoa > Chordata > Ceratodontiformes > Protopteridae > Protopterus > Protopterus annectens. The sequence goes on from NC_056743.1 coordinate 243,934,622, forward strand.
ACCGGTGAGGAAGACGTTGAATCATTTTCCCAAGAACCTAAAGTTTGGGTCACTTTTATTGTGTCTTTATCTGTAATCTCCAAAGAGAGATGTGTAATCCCATGTTTCCATATCTGTGGTTATCTGGATAATGGGTAAGGCATGAGATGAAATGTCTCCTCTTTGGATTTGGCAGCAGTTTATTTGTCATGAATATTCTTGTAAACTATTCATCTGAGACCCTAACATGACCATTATTTTCTGAAAAAAAAAAAAAAACTCACTTCGACTGAGCTAAATATTTTGACAAACAGCGTGTCTATTTTAGAGCTAAGATGAAACAATTCCAGAAAGCAGATGATTTCAAAGTTACACAGAAGAACTCCAATTAGAACCAGCAGTGCTTGAAAAAATAATGAGACTGTGTAACCAAATAATTTAAAGGAATACTTAACAGCACTGGGATCAAGAAACAAATAATTATGCCTGCGAAAAAGCATTTTCCAATGATAGTTCAGTCTAGCATAATGTCTCAGCAAAAGAGGGTACTTGCTTCTATATATTTAAATGCAAAGAATGTCATTCTAACAAGACAAAAGTGAAATCCCACACAGGGACAGATTGTAACTTGGACAGTTATTTATCAGTGGTAAACTCTTACTGCAGCATATAACAGTAGTGCAAACTAGAAGTGCAAATGCTGATGGGCTGTTTATTCCAGGACAATGTACTAAAAAGCACAGGCCTCCTAATGGGTGTCACGGAATCATGACATTATTCTAATTGTGCCATAATCTGCCACACAGCACTAAAACTCAGACCATATTCAATCTAAATACAAAGCACTTTGTGAATACCCTTCTACTAAATGAATTAAACTGCAGTCACCCATCCATTCACATATGCACATCTAACAATTGCGCAATCTAAAACCTGCATCTTTAATCCTTTTTCCAACTTACTTTTAAAATCTTCATCTGGATTTGAAATTAGGGCAGTTGATGACTTACTTGTCTGTTTTAGCAAACTACCTTAGCTAAAAGTGGTATTAGTATCTTTTTAATCCTACTGAAAACAGTTCATACTTAGTGTTCAGGAAGATAGTGTGCAGGTTATGAATGGCGATTACAAACCAGCTGGATGTCATCACACTGGTTTGCAGGAATTGGTGCTAACTGGTTAAATACACAGCGCTACTAACTGACTAAATGTGTTATCAAACCAGAGACCACTAAGCTAATTAAAGCTCTTGTATTTTATCTGTACACCTTACTTACAAAGGGAGGGAACATGACTCATGCTTCAGATTAGATGGAAGCTAATTTTATATACAGATTTGATACTATGTCCTTTGAGGGAATGAATCTGGATTTTTCTGGCAGTATCTAAGTAATACAATGTCACTTTTTGATATTTATTTACTTAAAGTTTATGACTAATAGTGTTTCTTAACTAAAATTATCTATGTAATTTGTATAAAGAAATACATCACCAAAAAATAAAACTATGGTATATTCTTAAGAAGCTAATGAAGGCAACAGTTACGCTGAAGAAACTGGTATAAATATGGTGTTATTTGAAAAATTTCACTGGAAGGCTTCACTGTTGGAAGTCCTAAGGAATATATATATATATATATATATATATATATATATATATATATATATATATATATATATATATATATATATACACACACACACACACACACACAGACACATATATATGTGTGTGTGCAGGTTATGAATGGGAATTACAAACCAGCTCTTCAAGCTCAACGTACCCACAGGATTTTTGTCTGATGTCTAGAAAGTAGCCAGTGTGACTGCCCAACACAGGGGTGGCCCCTCTACAAACCTAGGTAACTATAAGCCCAGTAACCTCACCAAACATTTATGCAAAATAATGGAACATATCATAGCAGAACTCATTTATGCAGACATAGACAACTTAACAAACAAAGCCCTACTTTAGCTAACTTTCAGGATAGTCTTGTTGACTGGGTAGACAAACATAAACTTACACTAGGTTTATCATATATAGCCCTGCTTGATGTGAAAGACGAGTAGAACTGAGTGCTTGAAAAGAGTGGTAAGACCTTTTAAGTGTATCTGTTTAGAAGTGTATATGGCAGGCCTCTTATGGTCCACTCCACATGATCACCTGCCTAGCATCGATTCAGTGTCTCTGTTATTCTTATGTAAGAAAACACACAGTGCTCATTCAGCAGCATTTCCTGCAACTAATTCTTCCATCTCTGAGATGGCAGCAAGTCAGAAAAAGATAAAAAATTTACAGCCAGAGCAATGATTAAATCCTGATGGCAAACCTTTACAGAAATAGCAAAACCCAAGCACCTTTACTGAAGCAATATTTTGGGAAATTGCAATTTAGAATTGACCAAGAAATAAAGCCAGTAATAAAAATATAGTCCATCATGCACCTTACTCAAAGTTGTGTGCAGCTACACAAACTGTAGCTAAACTGTACTCATTTGAGTAGTATCAGATGTTTTGTGCCCATCTTTCCTTCCTTCATGTCCTTCAAGACAACAGGGTTCATCATCGGCACCACAATATCCCTTCCTACCCTACATCTGCTGTAGCTACTCTCTTTATCAATTGCCATTTTATAGCTATGCTACCCTTTCTACTTTCTTTAAGTAGTGTAATTTTTTGTTTTATTTTTAATCCTCACAGAGATCACCATACATTTTCCAAGTTCTGTAACAGTGAATGGTTGGTATTCAGGACTTGTCCAGTTACAGTGCCCCCTTATTTATTTATTTATTTTTATGTATTCATTCATTTATTTTTATGCTTGCTTTTTCACCTTAGTTCAGGATGTGGACATGCCATGATGTCAGTGCATAATTTATTTCCCATTTTTCTTTTCAGCTTTACCCCAAAGGGATACTCTTTCTTAATTACAAACAGAGTTGTAAATTAACCTAAAATTTATAATCTGTATTTTACCATCAACTATATCACTTTAAGTTTGTCTCAAAAGAAATATCCAAACCACATACCCATATGGGGTTCATATAAAAAAGTTTCCCCTATTTTGAATACTGTACAAAACTTCTCCCCCTTACAAAATAGATGCTCTGCTCATATAACACATCCAGGTACATTCCATCGCATTACATTGTACAACCTATAGCTCCATGCTCTTAACACAGAAATCTCTGCATACTCTCTGAGGGATAAGGTTAAAATCTTAGTTTCCATGTGGGTCAGGAAGGCAATAATACTAATTTTGGGGAGATACCCCCAAGGCATCTCTATCCCAAGGAGATAGCTATTCAGGGAGACAGGGGTAAAGGTGCCAATTAGCTGGGTGCAGGACATTAAAACAGCCTAACAAATGATTCTGTATCTTCATTCCAGTGCCAGTCACCCTTTCTTTTACATTTTTTTAATCCTTTTAGGCAGTACTGCCCAAACCTGCAAATTTCCATGTAGCATGCCTATGGAAGGTATTTTTGCAGGCCAGATGAGTCGGTGGGGGATATAATCTACTTCTCATGAAGTCATCCAGAATTTTAATTCTCTTTTCAGTACCTTAACTGTACAGATCTATTACCTGCAGTGGCTAGGAGATTGTTTTATAACGTATTAAACTAAGAGAAAAATGAAGAATCCCAACAGGAATTTGTTGTAGATTCTAAAGTAAATGTTTCGACCCATTCATTGCTGTCTTTGTTCTTGGGCCACTTGGTGTACTGGTTTGGATGTTAGATTTAAAATCCTGTTAAATGCTTTGCTTTTTTAATCTACACGTTAAGTGGCTGTTTAAAAGCACAATGTCATCTCAGAACATCATTTTATCCCAGCAAAACCAACTTAAAGCAGTCAGGTTTGCCCACGTTGACCTTAACTAGGTTAGTTGTCAGCTTTGTCTACCCCTTGAATACCTGCTGTTCTAAAAAAAGGCGACAACTTGTAATATTGTGGTAGGCATTGCTTAGGTTTGTCACTCTTCAAGCTTCAAAAGACAAAGAGGATCCACAGACAAATTACATGGAGAAAATAAATCTAGGAAGGAAACTTTAAAGAGCATGCATCTTAAAGTGATATTTTATGCAGTACTAATCCCATCCCCATCACTCCAACTACTTAATTTGATTTTATAGTGTGTCATATCCTAAAATTCCCATTGAGGCTTGCAATACTAATCTGATTTTTTTTCAAACCTATCTTTCTTTTATCTACATCTCTCTTTGCAAACCCATAAAATGAGTTTTGTTTTCTATATTCACTTATAGTAGGAGTGTGGTAAATCTAAGGCTTCATTCTTATAGTCCATCTGGATACATTGTCAGTATGTTTTTTTAACCTGACTCAGTCTGATTTGCATTAAATGCACACTGCTAAACTGTTAATCATAGCACTGTCATACCCTCTTCCACGCTCAGCAGCCAAATTACTGAATTCTGTTAAGCTTTCAAGATATAATTCCAAGTGTCATCTTCTACATTTCTAATTATAGGAAGGACTAGACCGCCAGCACTGTATCATGTTTTTGCAACTAAAATATTGCTTTATTTTGTGTATCAGTTTACCTGAATCTGCGTAAAATATGTATGCTTTTACTCCTTAATGGATACTAGAAAGCTGATGAAAGTTTGACATGTCAGGCCTTTGAAGTGTGAACTGTTAGTTACAAATGACTTTGGAGGGTAGCCAGGGAAGGGAAAAACAACATCACACCTTGGCAAGACAGTAAGGAGACTGTGGGTCTAGTCCTTCCTATAATTAGAAATGTAAAATGAACAGATAATCAGAACTTTATTGGTGTTCAGCAAACAAAGTTGTTATACATGAAAATAGTATTGGGTGATGTAAAGAGAATGCTGATGGGACCATATTATCATTTCTGGGCCTTTCATAAGATAAGTTTATCAGACACTAGTTGAATTTGCTGAATTTATTGTAAATAATAATGGGTTAAAGTTTAGGTGATACAAATCAGACCACTTCATACAAATTGATTTGGCAAGCTCCTCTATTAGGGTAAACATTAGAGGAACATATTTTCTTTTAAGTCATTTTAAGACATTTTAAGACCTGAAAAAATTGGCAAACGTGTGATGAACAAGGAGAAAGAAGTTGAGGGATCAGTAGTCACTAGAATACCATCTACATAATCCAAAGATTTGCACTGTATTTCAGATCTAATAACATCCCTAAAGCATCCCAAACATATACAAGCTGCAGATCCAGCAGGAAAAGTAAAGAGAACAGATTGTCCCTGTTCCAAAAACCAAATCTGAGATGAACCCATTAAAAAAGAATGAAAAAGATGAACTGTTATACAGGTATACTCATGTGTCACCCCAAAAACATAGATTCACTAACCCTCCATCATATACAAACTTTGATGGAACAAAAATGTTTGGCAAAATCTATCACTAAAGCAAAATCTGAATTTTCTGTTTTCCAGCTGTGACTATAAGATGCAGAAGATGTAAACATAACACCAGACAGCAAGAGTATAAAATATCTGGGGTGTAGCTCATAATTCAGTCTGACATAACAGCCACCAAGGGTTTTACAACCTTTCTCATAACTTTTTCACTGCCCTTTCCCACAGTAACTGCTCTTCACACAAGGTAATATTTTCACATACACACACACACACACACACACACACACACACACACACACACACGCTTCTCAGAGAAGAATGGTAGAATTCTCCAATTCACACATCTCTCTCCATGCCAGGGTAGTACTGCCACCACCCTGTCACCCTGTAATGGCTAGAGAGCTCAAGTTACCTGCTGCTCCTAATTAGTCCAAAAGCGAAATCATGCACAATAATTTCACTGGTAGTAGGCCCAATCAATCTAGCTTGGGGTTGGTGTAATGGTTAAGGTGTTTATTTCAAAGACACAAGGTACAGGGTTGGATTCTCACCTTAGCAATGGAAATTGGCTAGACGTAAAATGTCCCACAAGGGCAAATAGCCTAGTACTTTCCTATGAGAGCCATACCGTGTTAGCCTACACTGGTAAGTGATAACCATCCTCTCAGATAATAAACAGGAATAATAGATAATTAAAAAAAGTCCAGCAACAAGAGCTTAAAGGTGAATAAATAAACTTTTCTTAAATAATAAGACAAACATTGCAGCTACAGATTCAGTGCATGGAGGAGCAAGAAAGAGCACAAGGAGTATCAAAATAACAGTTAGTTATATAGACAGGAATAATTAAAGAAAACCTTAAGCTCAGTTGGATAAATAAATCTAACTACCTCAAGTTTAAAAAGTACTATTATAAGTTCCTAGAAGATAACAGGCAGAAACTGCAGATAGCAAACCTACAGATAAATGATGACCTCAATATCTTCCAGGCAAAGAGAAGACATAACAAAGGCTAGTCTCAATTATTTATATACCTTTCAGGTCATCACATCTGTTACCCATAAGCTCTTACATCATTTCCTTTTACAGAAAAAAAATATTACAGAAGTTTACTTTATTAGTTTTTGTTTCCCATAGCAAAAGTAACCAAGCAGTTCTCCTACCTGTAAAGAACAACAGTTTATTTACACCAGTCCAGAACAACAAAGACTACCAGACTACCAATACACATGATTTCAGCATATATCTCTTAAATGTCTCACAGTACTTGTCAGCTATTTCTTTGAAGTAGACTGTAATTACGTTTTACAGCCTTCTGTCACAGGAGATGCAAGCAGTTATATTTTACATTTCAAGTAGTAGAATAGTGGAATTTCTTTCCTTTCATCCCCTTTTACAAGAGAAAAGTTCTAAAGGTTACACACATACACTTTGCAGATCAAATGTGGCACTAATAGGAGTAAGAAAGAGAGAAAAAATACAAAAAAGATCTTTAAATCAGTTTTCCTTAGCCTGCTGTCAGCTGTGGCACCACAGTTTTAATCAATGAGGTTCTTGTCAGTTCAGAGTGTTAGTATATTTAGACAGTTGTCAGTGTCTTGCATTTCACAAAGGGAAACTAAGAGGGGCTTCTGTCTGAAATCAAAGCCATGTATGTAATTTTAGATGTCAAATTTTGGGGATGGCACTCAATAAAACCTGCTTTGAGAAAAAGCTCAGCTGTTAAATCATGAGTAGATTACGTATAAGAAAATGCAGCTATTTACTCCAGTTTAACGTTGTCAATTGTATTTTTATTTAGTTTCATTTTATTTTACTTTATTTCTTTGGTTTGTTGTAATTGGCACACACTGAAGTTGTGTTCTATGTGCATGTAGTTAATACATGCATTTTAATGTGCACAAACTGTATGTATACTTATTTGCTCCTGCTCTTGGGCTTTATACCTATGATTCTGGTAAGCAAAGACATTGATGGCGTACTGTCATTTGGGAAACAATATTTACCACCCCTGATTCTAGTATATGATCCAATAAAGGAAGAAAACAAAAGCAGGCTGGATGGGGAGACAGTATAAAAGAGGTATGCATGAATGGTGTGTGTGTGTGTGTGTGTACATGCATATGCTGTCTGTTTATTTAAAAATGTGTGTGTACATTTTAAAGAGAAGGGTGACAGAGATTACAACACATATATTTTAATATCCTTTGATGGCAGAGTCTTTATTCTGTTATGTCTATACTACAATGTCTGTCACTGCCATCTGATGAACAATTATATGCAGTCTTACTGCTATATTCTGAAAATATATTGAACTCTCTACTATATAAAGTGATTAACTTTATTTTGACTTTTATTCTACTACTTGAAATGTAAAGTATTTTATTTCCACGTTTTGCCTTCTCAAGAAAGAGTACCAGCTTTTTTTTTCATTTTGGTGCTCGTAAGTATTAAAATCAGTTATATTTGAAATTATATATACTGCTAAGAAAATCATTGCCTCATAGTTTCAGTTAACTACGCTGTCTAGGTTTAGGACTGTTTTATACATAAAGAACAAGTTTAACTGTTATTGAAATCATTACCAAATTTACCATTCTGTATCAATGCTGATATATTTTACTGCATACACAAACAGATGTGTCACGTTGATTACATGTATATAAGTACAGAAGCATTTCTATTAGTGTTTTGAGATTATTACACTCCTTTGATGAGCAGGGCATTTTTAAAGATTTCAGCTACACCAGTAATGTCTTTGATTCATATACCAGAACAAAATGACTTAAATAGGATCTGTGTTTGTTGCAGCATTCCTGAAGAAGTTAGATCCCGCTTATCAGATAGACAAAGGACAGAAGATTAAGCTAGTAGTGGAAGTTGCTAACCCTGATGCTGAAATTAAATGGTTGAAAAATGGTCAAGAGATCCAAGTGTCTGGCAGGTAAGGCACATGCATTGTCAGAAAGCAGTTCTTTATGCATTGTTGACTTAATGGTGAGAGATATTTTTTCCATTTGGGCATACTCATTTGAAAGATAACTTCTAGTCCCAAAAAATGTCAAAGTATGCTGATTACACCATTTTCACAGTTGCTCAGAAACTGTATAAAATATGTTAAAGAGTTGTTCATGATATACAATGACAGATAAAGAAAGAACTTATATTGGAACAGGGCAGAAAGCAAACAGAAATCTTCTTTGGAAGATTTGTATTTGTATGGTGGCTGTGGAACAACTGATAAAAATAATATTTAATGGGGCAGTCTGAAAGTATAGTGGTTACATTTTTATGCAACTTTTGATTCCAATGAATTGATTAGATACACTTTGTCAGTGGGTAAGGGGACATCTTTACTCAGAATTATCCCCAAAAAAGCAGAATATAATAAGAATGCCCATACTTTGACTTCATAGCTACTGACCAAACGCCTGCTTGCATTTTTAAGGGGTGGGAGTTATCTTTGAAGTGGACATGCAATGGAATGTTTGCATAGCAGAAATTAGCTCAAAGAGTTCAACTTTCCAAGGGTGGATGCCAAACAGTTTGGAACATAAATCCATTACAAATAAATTAACTGTCTTACTACAAGCATCTGAAGTTAAATTATAAAATACATTACTTGAAATAAATAAGTTAAACCATTCCTTTACCAAGTAAATACAAACAGCTTGCACTGGAAACTGAAAATAATAAAAAATGATAGATGGTCAGAAATATCTATGTAACATTTAAACTAATGTCTGTTCATCTGGATATATATATATATATATATATATATATATATATATATATATATATATATATATATATATATATATATATATATATACTTTTTCTGACTATTTATCTAAAATAGAATGTTTGGGTTCCTTATATGTAGCAGATGTATTCCAAAGGTAGCTTCCAACAGTAACTGTATAAATTCCCAAACTGGGTTTTCTGTGACTTTAGTATAAATTCAGAAAACTCCTTTCTTGTTTTCACAGTTGCAGGTCCAAGGGAAGGGTAAGATTCAGCAGGTCAGAGTGCAAATAAGGAAATCATCATGGGATCTATTGCAGAAACCTCCAAGCAGACTCTAAAAACATTTGAGAAAGTATATTTCCACAGTAGCAAACTCAAATTTATACCAGTTTATAACTCCTTTTAAAACAATACATATTTATTAAAAATGCAAATATATGCATATTTTTTTTACTTTATCTGTTAAAGAATTATTACATATATTATTAGAACCTACTGCAGCATGTTACTTTTTATGCATTTTCTTTTCAAATCCTAATAACGTTCTTTCAGTTTATTATAGTTTTTCTCACAGTCTGTATAATATTTACTCATAATAAGCAGGATGGACTGCAGACAGTAAAGACAGTGAATAATTGTTTTGTTCTTTATGTCTAACAGTCCAGTTATCCAATAACTGCAGAGAATATGAAATGTTTTGATAGATTCTGGCAACAGTTAATTAGTGATAACGTTTGTGTTTAATTTTAAATGAATACCTCAGTTGGAGTGCATCTTGTTAACATTTGATTTCTCTGTTTCAATTCTCTTTTTCAAATTGCCATCACCTGCTTTGCTGCAATATCATCAATCTCCAACCAGCAAGTAAGTTGCTACATTTTTTATCATTGAATTTTTGAGCATACACTTCTCACTGATTCTTTAATCTGCACAATGTTTATTGTCTACCTATTCAGTCTTTCATTCATTCATTTCTGCATTCTTTCCTCTGTTTACAGAGCAAGTGATCTTATCCAAAGTAATTTTTTCAGGCATAATCTGAGATAAATATTTTACTTCGGGGACTAAAGCAAATAACATTTCATACAAAATGTAAAGTAAACTATACCAAAGCAATACTGCAGTAAATGAGATATACAGCAATATACTGTGCGGGGGTAAATTGTGTAGAATATGAACAGCAAGTTAAAAAGGTCTTATTAGATGTAATGAATTCAGGTATAATAGACAATATACATAGCAGGAAAGTAAATGCACAGTTCATGTTCTGGTATTTGCATTTTTTAAGAAGATAGCATTTTTGTTCAGTGGAAAATGCCCAAAAAATCTAAGGAGTTGGCTGACATGAAAAGGGGTCTGCAGATAAGACCTAGGCTCCAGTGGCCATCTTACAGACAGGAAAAGAAAGATAGAGACAGAGCAACAACTGGATGCAAAACTGGAAATTCCACCCTGGTTTGGCACCTATGTCTCTAATGGACACAGGTAACATGTAACTGGTTCATCTCCAAGGCCCATTCTTACACTTATCAAGGGTATCTGAATTTGTCAGAGATTTGGGATGCATGGCTAGGCTTAAAAAGGCCCTTGTGGTCATTAGCCTAGTAAACACTTATGAACCTATGAAAGAGAGAGAGAGAGAGATCCAAAAACAATGAATGGTGCCAAAAGTGACAGATGGGAAGAGTCATTGGCAGAGTGGAACATTTGTGTGTGTATTAGATCCAAGAGAAAGATAGTGAGAGATAATATGTAAGCAGTGAGCATAAGAAAATGAGATATACTGGTTCACAGGCTGGGAAGAGAACAGTGAGTCAATAGATTTTTGAGCAGTGTTTGTAGTCAGTTACAATTAGTAGAGGATGTAATGGTAAGAACAGGTAAAGTATATGCAAATGATGGAATATATATATATATATATATATATATATATATATATATATATATATATATGTACATACACACCATTTTCAAGGCTAGTTCTGGCTCAGTGGCAATGTCTGAGGCAGGCCTAAGTTGTGAGTTAAACTCTTTCACGTGGAGGCCAAGGTGACTGCAAAAGAACAAATTAGGAAGCTGGAAGCCAAGAAAATGTTAATGTATTAAAAATAAACAAGGAATATTCACCGTAACCATGAAAAAATATAAGACAGCTGTTATGGTTTCTGATTTATAACAAATTATCCCACAGGTATATAACACTTCAGATTTTTTTGTTTTTGTGAACTTGCACACTGTAGTAACGCTATGCTATTTTCTACTAGTGTAATGCTGCAGTCACTGTTAAACAGTTGGAAGCCCAGTTAAGATTGCTTTGTTTTTTAGGGATAATTAGTGGGTAGGAAAACCAGTCAGTTTTTTGATCACCTTCCTGTGCCAACTTATATCTCATCCTTAGCCTTAAAATCCACCTCTTTCAACCTGGCTCTGTAATTGTGTAAATCCTGATTAATCTTCATACTACCTACTCCTCTCTACCAACTCCCTCTCTTTCAGCACATTATTTCTCCCACTAAGGGTCTATATTTGAATGCCAAAACCTCACTTACGCAAATCCCGAAAGGCTGACACATATATAGTGAACCGCAAGAACACCGAACGTCCTTAAGCACGAAATTCAAAATATCGAATTGCCATAGTTGGCTAACTCCACTGCCCGATAAGTGCTGCCTACCAAACAAAATAAATATGAATGTATTACTATATATGCATTACCTTAACCCACACCCTAACCCTAAGGTCAGTAACTATTGCACATTTACATTAGGGAGCTATACCGGATAAGGGAATCTCCTACTGACGTTTTAACTCACTAAACGTGGTGTGGACAACTATGGCGATTCAGTATTTTGTATTTCGCGCTTAAGGACGTTCGGTGTTCATGTGGTTCGCTGTTTATGTGTCGCCCTTTCGGGATTCGCGTAAGTGAGGTTTCGTCATTCTAATAAAGACCCTCCCGCTAATGTACCCTTTCCCTTCTCTCCTCTACTTCATTACCGCTCTCCTACCTTTTTATTAACTTGTATTACATCCTTTGCTTTTTTTTTCTTTTTTTCAATAATTTTTTATTAGAGTTTCAAATCAAGCATAAACAATAATAAATTCTCAATATGAATAACAACTGATGTTTATATCAAACAGAGTAGAATATGAATTAATTTCTTCTCTGTAAAGGAAAAAAACATATGATTAACTAACAAAGCAAGTATTTGCAAAGGGTGTCTGTACATACACAAATAAACATTTCCAACTGATACCATAGAACAATCATTCTTTTTTTTTAAAGTTCAGTTAGTCCTTTCCAGGAATTATATGAGGAAGTGATTCTTGTGGTTCTTGTTCTTATTGTAATGATCTTGGCTAACTTCTGTAGCGATGTTTTTGAATTCATTAAAAGAGGGAACAATGTCGCTTTTCCAGTTCCTTGTTATTACTTTCCTTGCAACTAACAGTATGATCCACAAAATTGGATATTTCACTTTTGAAACACAATCAGGTATTGGAGCATTGTAAAGAATCAAGGATTTGGTCAATATAAAATTATCAGAGACATCCTTTGAGATGCTGTGAATCTGCATAGTATACTAAATATGTAATTATTCACAATGTAGAACACATATAAACTGCTATAACTCTGAAATGTAATATTGTATGTAAATGCAGCTAGCTTTTACACTGATACAGACTACCATATTACTGTATACTGTTACTATGGATTTCGAAGTGTCTTATGTAAACAAAACTGCCAGATGAAAAATTTACATAGTATTTTAGGCGTTTTTCTCCCCGGGCCTACGCTGAAAAAGGACCTGCGTCTAGTCGGACTTTCCCAGTAAACAAATGTAAAATAAATAAAATAATACATTTTATTTCCAAAATGATGAGAAATATGGTATGATTTCTATCAAGTTCAAGACAAAATATTCCAGTTTCATATACAACTTTCCAAAAAACTATTAAGCAGCAAAGTAAAGATATGCAATTCTTAAAACTAGATGACTTAATGCAGTTGGAATGATAGCATGCTATTAAGAGTCTCACATGACATCCTTGAAGGGATATCACTATTGTTTGTCATATTTCTACACCTGAATGAATCAACATACAAGTATAATTACCTAAATCTGCTGATAAAAGTGAATATTCAACAGCTTCCCCTCTACACTCAAAATCCAATTTGGTTACACTTAAGATTATGGCCATCATCACCTAATATCACATAAAATTATCTTTAACTTGAAAACACAAAACACTAAATAATGAGGGATTTGTTCATTACTTAACTCAGAAAATATTGTCATAAAATTTGCAAGATTTGTGAAAATGAAAAAATGATGTTGAGGGATGAAAACATTTTCTTTTTGGAAAATTAGTTCTGAAATCATTAAAGCATGCCTTAATGTTCACCCCAGCTTACACAGGCAGTGTCATATAAACGGATACAGGTTGTGTAAAAAACATTTGCATGAGTAGTTTCTCCATATTAGGAATCTTTAAGAAAAGTGTCAGTGGCTACATTCCACAGATTAGTATTGCTGCGTACCACTGGATCTGGCAAGACTACATTTAGTTGAAATGAAAAGTCAGTCAAGCAGAAGGCAAATGATTGTAAAAAATTATTGTAATCTGCTCAGCTTAAATATCTTAATTTGTATTTCTTGCCCCACAGAAGAACATGGGGAAATTCAGGTTTTAATTTTTCTGAAGAGAATAACCAATTGTAGTGCATGGAGCAAGATGATTATGCTCCGATATTCAAAAGAATATACTATAAAAGCACAAGACTCGACCTTAACAAATGTTAAGTACCCCCCACTGAAGTTGTTAATGTCAGGTCCCAGGCTAGGCATTGAAATTGGCCAGTACTGATCAGCAAATGACAATGGCAGAATAAAAGATTTCTATCTGCCTGGTGTCCGTCATTTACATATCCCTGACTTCATGTTTAAACTTATAAAGTAACTAGAATAACAAAATGTGTGTGCATCTCATTTTCCAAAGGATACAAAGTCTGAAACCTAAATGCATGCCATTATTTAGTGTCTTCAATCCTCAATAATTTGTATCAAAACCATGGACTTCATGAGGGACACACCCAACATGAAGCAAAAATTTGTACAGTTGGGAGGCATGGAAGGTGAGTGCAAACAGAAAGGACTGTTACACTGTCTTCCAGACAGCACTAAGTGTTTTACAGCTTTGAAAGCCAGTAAAACACGAAGCTTTTTTTTTCATTTTCACTATAAGTGGTAGCACATGAAGCAGATAAAGCACACTGCAAAGAATTATGAGCAGTTAGCTGATGTGAACCAAATATTATGTGTTCTCAACACAGTTGACAAAATTCCCCTCTCCAGCTTTGCTTTCTAGGTGAATTCCTTGGCATCCACATCTCAAACAGATAATAATGTGGCTAGCATCGGTGAACCGCTCATAAACCTTTGTATATGCATAGATGCTCAAGTCGTAAATTGCTTCTAGTTTGACAGACATGTTTGCATTTAACCAAGTTCTAAATTATTCATCAGCAGAGATAAGTGAAGATTTTTCTTTCATTTTCTTATCTGTTTTAAGTTCATTTTAACAGTCTGCATCTGTTGTAGTTAAACTCTTTAAACCTCTACAAGAAATTCAGATAAATAGCTACCATACATTTTGACATTTAACTGGTTCAGCAGTTGATATTAAATTCTAGTTTCTTCCTTGTGAGGGAAGCAAGAGTCACGCTTGGTCAAGAGTTGTGATTGCTTTAAGGCAGTTCCAGGGCAATCAGCAATTTAGTTGGGTGTTTAAAAATTTCCCACCCTCTGTTCTTTTAAACTGTTGCTGGTTTGAGATAGAGCCATGGCATTCAACAACAGAAATAAGTGAAGATTTTTAATTTCATTGTTTTTAAGTTCATTCTGTTTATATCAGTTTAGTTCAGCTTTGTAACGCCAGTAAAGAGCTGCATTACATTTTTTTATTTAAGTGGTCTAACTGTTGGCATTAAAGCTTAGTTTCTTTCTTGTGAGTGAAGTGAAAGTATGGCTAGTCCAGGAGTTGCGATTTTTGGTCATTCAGTATCAAAGTTAAGTGTTTAAAAACTTTCCCCCCCTGTTATTGCTGCGTTCTTAAAACTAATGTATCTGTTGTTGTCTATCCCTTAAACTAATCTGACCATTTAACTGCCTTCCTCTCCCCATTTATTGGCTGTTGGCAGTAAGCACAAAGGTATTATTTTGTAAAGGGTCTCTCCTTAACATATTTAAATCCATTTCCCCTCTCACTATATTTGATATACCTCTTAAGCTCCCTGTCCTTACTACAGATTTGTCTTTGGTAGCTCCTCTTGGTCTTGTCTTATCTGCTCATAATGGTGAGCACTACAGGAACAAACGGGGAAGTTCCTCTCCTTTAACAGCTAAAGCTAGAAATGCTTTTTCGTTCATATCATCCTACCTGTATGGTGCTGCATTTACTTTGCCTAAACACCTAAACACTGAACAAGATTGAAGATCAGCCTGCTAGTTTTGCCTTTCCTGCCAGCCTAAGACAGTGTACAAATGCCTTATACTCATAGATATTGAACATAATATACATACATACTTATCACATAATAATTCCATCTGTGACAGGTATAAATAATTAATCTAGATGCTTCACTCTTACTTAAAACTTTCCCTGTGAGCTTCGTACTCCTCCACCATGATCCCTCTCTAATCACACCAAAATGTTGTAAGCTGAGGCTGTAAAACAATTACTCCCAAAGCCTCCTAGACATAAGATTAAGTCTCAGCAGAAATCAGATCACTCATCCACCTCATGCATACCTCTCATAAATATTTACTGAGCAAAGACTCTCCATCTCCATCATTTTAAACCACAACAGCAATAGTAACATTTTAGTGATAGGCAATTCTATTGTCAAGCACACTGATTTGTTACTCTAAATGCTTGTCAATGAGAGGGTGAGACTGAAATGTCTTTCAGGCACCTGGATCTCCAGCTTTAAGAGAACCCTAAGCACCATAACTCTTGGCAAATATGATGTGACATGGTAATGGTACATGTAGGGGTGAGTGACTTGAGATGTAAGGCCTTAAGTGATATGTAAAGAGACATATCAGAACTTTCCATGCATGTTCCAAATGCAGATAAGATGTTAGTCCTGAGTGGAATCCTTCCTTCATCTCAAATAATTTCTTGATATAAAGAAAATTGTCTTCAATAACTGGTTAAATAGCTGGTGTCATTCTTGGGGGGGGGGGGTTCATTCATGTATTTGTCAGCACTGGATGACACATTCAACACTCCAGCTTGCTTCACTAAGGATGGCCTGCAACTCTCATTTCAAGGCTTCAGCATACTTGCTAAAGCCTTTGTTGCCCCTTTAGTGCCCTTTTAGGGGGAAAACATTTTATGGACATTTCAGCATATCTAACATAGTAATCCAGAAATTGGATCACATTAAGGTGGCTCTCCTCAATGTCAGAAGTCTGAACAATAAATTGTCTGATCTGGAGGCACTCCTCCATTTGGAAAACACAATGTCTGTATAGTCACTGAAACTTGGTTTAAATGTAAAGCTTGCCCTCTTTCCACACCAGGGTTTGCACATTTCATGCTGACAGACCCAGTGGCAACTGCAGTGGAGTCTCTCTGTTTGTCAAGGAACATATTACCCCCAGGGCAGTCCAGAACAGAACTCATTGAACTACAGCTCATTCTAAGTACGATCAATTGTCTACTAATAGCTTGTAACAGTAGACCTGCTTTGTTCTTTTTTGGCCATGCGAGATTCCTGAGAGTTCTAAATTATCTCCCTGATAGCAAAAACTTCCATATTTTGGGTGACTTTAATTACCCTTCTTCAATAAACTGGAACATCAATATCTCCAATGCAGGATATGCCCCAAAATTCCTAAGAATAACAAAAAAAATCCCCGGTAAATATACCTACTACAGGATGAAAAATTCTTGATCTCATTCTTACAAATATGGCAGTCTCTTGTACTTACTTCTCTAAAATCTCCTTCCCAACGAAGTCTGGCCATAAACTTGGGACCTTCTTTAAATTACCAAACCTTCTACAGTAAGCCCTACTGAATTTAAGGACTACAAACAAGTCAACCTTAACCTATTCAGCGATGAGATTTCAACATTAACTTATGGCTCCAACCTCCCTCACCTTAATACAGCAGAAAACTTCACTACGGAATTCTACATCCATTTATTAAACTGCACAGAGTTGGCAGTCCCTACCAGATCCAAGTATTACAGGAAATTCAAATACAAACCTCCCTGGTGATTCACCACCACAAATAAACTATACAATAAAAGAAAGAATCTCCTTAAATTATTTAATAGATCCAAAACCCATCTTCTTGAGAATAATCTCAAAACATTACAAAAACTGTAGAACACTATCTGGTCCAGTAAAGGAGCTGATGAACATAGACTGGCCTCTGAAGCCAAAGATAATTATAAGTGTCTCTTTGGTTATGGTATAAAAATTAAAAGAATATGAGTACTTTAGTCCCCAAATTTATCTTTTAAGAATCATTTACTGAAAGAGCTCGCTGAGACCAAAAATACTTCCTACATGGTATCTGACAATATACTTGGTTGTCTAATAGTGCTAAACATGCCCTTGCAGGAACACTCCATAAACATTTTAATCTTTGTTTAGCTGCTGGCTTTACCCTAATGAATGGTGCAATGCAGTGGTGATTCCCCTCTGTAAGGATGGTCTTACGACTCTGGGTCATTATAGACCTATTAACCTTCCAAGCCTCATGTGCACAGCAATATGATGTACTATAACTAACCTCATAAACTGTAATATCAATGATCTTGTTAGACTTGACTCCCAACTGTGAAGTTTGTTGAAAGGTAACTTCTTTGATAGGACTGTGGTAGATGTAGATAGTGCGCATGCAGTGCATGTGGTGTATCTTGATCTGACAAATCATACACCAATGCACTGTGTGAACAGATACACAAATGCATGGATCTCGCCATACCTAATAGAACCAAGACACTCTCCTCAAAAAAAAGGAAGCCAATCTGGTGGTCTCCTGCCATAAACAAACTCTACAACAGAAGGAGGAAACTGATGCGGAATAAGGCGAAGTCTCAAGACTGGAAAAACTCCCTTATCAGCCTCAACAAAAAGTTGAGATCCCTCATCAGATCCTCTAAAACTAGCTATGAAAACAGAATTGCAGCAGATAGCAAAGACAACTACAAGGCCTTCTATAGTTATGTAAATAATCTCCACGGCAATACCCAGATTTTCTCTGAGCTACTGCATAATGGTACCTCCTATACCAAGCCAACAGATATTGCCAATATACTGGCCGACAGATTCAGTGTTAACTTTATCCCTCTCTCCCCCCCAAAGGGCCAATCACAATACCAGTAGATTGTCAGGCACCCAGTATTACTGCTGTACAGGTTAAAACAGCACTGTCCAAGGCCAAGAATACAGCTTCTATGGGACCTGACAATATCCCTGGCTGTGTTCCAGATAAACTACAAAGTGAACTGGCACCTTACCTGTGTGCCCTGTTCAATCACAGCCTCACCTCAGCCTGTGTCCCTACCGAATGGTGCACTGCTACAGTCATCCCTCTCCACAAAGAAGGAGCGACTACAGACCCCAGGAATTATCGCTCCATTAGCCTGACAAGTCTGATATGCAAAGCCATGGAACGCATCATCATGGACCTAATAAATAAGGATTTATGGAATCACCAAACTCTGGATTCTACACAGTTTGGTTTTGTGAAGGGTAGATCATATTTGCTCAACTTTGTCAACTTCTTTGAGTCAGTCACCAGAGATGTGGCTGAAGGCAAGGTGATTCATACAGCCTACCTTGATCTAGCCAAGGCCTTTGATATAATTCCCCACACAGGAATCATAGAAAAACTCACTACGCTAGGCATCAATCCCTAAATCACTAGGTGGGCTGCAAACTGCCTCACAGACAGAACCCACAGTGTGAAAGTAGTTGACTCCAAGTCAGACTGCTGACCAGTCACGAGTGGAGTCCCACAGGGTTCAGTCCTGGATCCCCTCCTGTTTGATATCTACTTCTCTGAAGTCCAGGCCAGCACGAAGGGACTCTGGCTGACAAAGTTTGCAGACAACTGAAAGTTGGGAGCTATTATTAACTCTCCAAGTGATATTGACAACCTACAGAAAGGCCTCAATGAGACCAATGACTGGTGTCAGAATCATGGCCTTAAGCTCAATGCCAAAAAATGTGTTGTCATCCCCCTTGGGAAAAACCTGGTTCCCTTGAATTACCACATTGATGGTAGTCCACTGAACACAGAAGGAGTCAGAAGAGATCTGGGAACACAGGTTGACAGCAACCTCTCTTTTGACCACATGTTGCCACTGTGGTCATAAAGTCCTATGTGGCACATCTCATTACTAAGGGTTTTGCATCCAGGAAGAAAGAGGTCATTGTCTCCCTCTATTCTTCCCTCATTAGGCCAATCATCGTGTACAATGCTCCATTTGGCATGTACCTCACTAGACACCTGCAACAACTGGAGAGGCCACAAAAGTACCTCACAAAGAGGATCCTAGGCCTTAAACACTTGTCCTATACTCAAAAACTCCAACTATTATCTGTCTCATATCACCTACTTAGAGGCAATCTCTGCTTGACTTACAAAGCCATGTCTGACCCACCTCTGTTAGAAATGCTACAACTAAAGAAATTCCAGTCCCTCCACACCACATGCTCCAGAGACCTCAGCCTCATTACCACAATCAACAGAACATGCTGGAGGGACAGGTATATAACCCAGAGACTGCCCATGCTATGGAATAGACTTCCCAAACATGTCAAGCAGAGCACCTCACTGACTCTCTTCAAGAGAAATCTTGATGAGTGGATGGGAAAGTGGCTCTACTCGACAGAGGCACTAGGAACTAAGGTCAGGTGGCACAATGCCAGAGTAATCCTATGGGCTAGGCTTGTAAGGTTCCAGGGCCATTAGCCTAGCACACACACTTATGAACCTAGGAACCTATGAAATGCATTTCACACTATTTGTTATGCTCACATTATTCAGAAGCTAAATGCTTTAAAAATCCACTCATGTGTGGTAAGATGGATGGCTGAAAGACAGAACTCACAGTGCAAGTTGCAAGAGCTTCATCAGAAAGTATGAAAGTGACCCTTAGTGTCCCTTGGGACTCAGTGCTATGATCTCTCCTTTTCAGCATTTACTCCTCAGATCTCCAAGAAGAGAAACAGGACCTCTGATTAACAAACTTTGTCAAAGACTGCAAACTGGGTGGTTGTTAAGTCCCTCTGTGAAATCCAAACACTCCAGAATAAACTCTCCCTAATAAACTCTTGGCATACCTAAAATGAACTCAAATTAATGCTAAAAAGTTTAATATAGTCATTTTTAGTAGATAATCATATCCCTCATCATACTGTATAGACAGCACACCCCTATAAAATGAAAATCAATTCAGGGATTTAAGAACGGCTAATTGTAAGAGTAATATAATCAAGGTCTGAAGAGGTAATCGCTCCCTTATACTAAGCCCTAATCAGACCAGTTACTGAGTACAAAAATCCCTTTTGGATGTATCTCACATATAAGAAATTCCCTAAAACTTTCTAACCATAAAGATTGCATGCCTGTAGTCCCTGAGCTGCTAAGAATGGGTGGAAGCTTTACACCTTTATTCAGTGTCTAATAGTCTTTTGAAGGGAGATCTCTGTCTCACTTACCATACCATTACATAACTTGTTGTCCAGGGCCTACTATATCTCTGCAAGTCCAATGCTGCTACCTATACCAGAAATAAGGACCTAAATCTGTACCAACAGATAAATAAAACACAACATAGAACAAGGTTTATAAGGCAGCATCTCCCAAACCTCTGCAATAAACTTCCATTGCATGTTAAGCAGTGCAGCTCAATGTTTTCCTTTAAAAACAGCCAAGATGGATGGAACAGGCCTGCAAACACGTAAACAATTTTGATGAATTACTACAAAGGAATGAAATATCATTATTATCTATGAAATAAAAGGCCAGCTTCTTATTGCCGTGGTGTGCCTCAGTGACTTTCATCAACTGGACTTTGTGTTTATGCTCTTTGGAGGCACCTTGCCTTTGCTGGTTGATTTGATATAGGAACTTTTTTTCTTTATCTTTCATTTGCCTGTTTGCAGTACAGTTCTTGTGTCATAACAGACTTCTTTACACTGGTCCTCTAACTCCCTCCTTCAAATATTCATCATAGTTCTACCCTTAGAAACAACCTGACAAAAATTGCAGAATTACATCATCTGTTATTGACATCACTAACCCACTATTAAAAAGTCAAACAAACCTAGCAGTCAGGCTAGTCCTTTCACTGAGAATAATTTGGTTAGCATATATCACTTATTCGATAAGAGACCTCAACTGCCAAAAGTCAGGCAAACAAGCAGTGCAGCCAAAAATAGCCCACTGTTATCGAACAACTTAACCCTAACCCAGCATTCCTTTTTGAGACACCCCACATAAGGAAGTCCAGAAATTACTAAAAAGCATATACACAAATAAAAAAAAAAACACTATCAAACCCTATACATTGCATTCTTAAAAAAATAACATGCCCAGTAGCAGCTTGTTTTGTCCCTTCTAGCTTCAAACATGCAAAAATAACATTACTTTCAAATGTTACAACCCCCCTCCATCCCTACTATTAACCAACAATAATAATTTGTTCTTTTGCTAAAATACTAAAAAAATCCTATATGTATCTTACTTATAAACAAATATGCAAGCATGCATGCAAATTTAGCATCCTAAACAAAAATCAGTGAGGTTGCATATTAACTTTAGCCCTGTAATTGAGATATTCAGGTGATAAACTAAACATGCATTAATTATGAAAAAGCTCTACATACCACTGGTCTTTCTATTTTCTTAAAAGAAGCTTCTGAGATAATATATCACACTGAGTCACTGGAATAACAAGCAGCAAGGGGGATTAGATACTTATTTCTAGCCTAGCTTGAGAGTTATCTTACTAAGAGAACATTTCAAACAATCACTGAGCAAACCTCATCTACAATAGAACATTCAGAGCTGGAGTTCAGTGTTGGTGCCAGTTTTATTCTCCCTATACAGAAACTCATTACCCCAAGATCTGCCAGGGATTAATTGTCTCATTGTACACAAATTATGTTCTATTATAGTACAACAGCTCCCTAAATCAATTACAAAACAAGACTCAACACAGCTGTGAATTTATCTGTAACTGGGTGTCAGCAAAAAAAAGACAATCAAGTCATCCAAATTCTCTATAGTATTGTTTGGTAATTTTCAGAAAATAGCCAACAAGCTAGCAATCAACATTAAAGACCCACTTGGAACAAAAATCCCTCAAGAAAATAGCAAGTGACCCTTAGTGTCCCTTGGGACTCAGTGCTATGATCACTCCTTTTCAGCATTTACTTCTCAGATCTCCAAGATGAGAGCCAGGACCTCTGTGCTCAGGGATGCACCTTGACACCTGCATGTCTAGCTAGATGACCATTTAAGATTGTGTTTATAACAGATCAATATGCTGAAGCTATCAAAACACTTCAGCTGTCCGTTAGCCGATGATACCTACTGTGCCATTGGTATCAGCACCATGGTACTTAAACTTGAATATACATTCCTGTTTATTGCTCTTAGTTCCTCAAAAAATACAAAAACCCTTCAAACAGCTGTCAATATTATATGCAGACT
Organism: Protopterus annectens; assembly: GCF_019279795.1. Taxonomy (NCBI): domain Eukaryota; kingdom Metazoa; phylum Chordata; order Ceratodontiformes; family Protopteridae; genus Protopterus; species Protopterus annectens. Next base: position 243,957,466 of record NC_056743.1, read on the forward strand.
CCAGCAACATTGAACATAAGTGCATCTCTGCATCTGAGACAATTTGCTACTAGTAACAGCTAGAGCAACTTTATTGCTCAGTATTTTAACCTATAAATTAGTTATGCAAAGCTACTGCTCCCACCACTGTCTAATAAGCTAAAATATAAAAACTTCATCTAAACTCTTAGATCCAGTTCTCAGGACTCCATCTTTTAACCACACCAACCATTCAACCTTGTTGTTGGAGAAAAAGATTCTCCAAAATATTCCAAGCAACTTGGAACAAGATATGTCAAAATATTAGAAATTCCAAATACCTTGCAAAATTTAAAACAAAAATCTAACTGAGCATCTACAACAGGAATACAGGTGTATTCATTTTTAGGACAAAGATTCACATCCAGGTCTCCCTGACTGAGGGGTCCATTTTCCCTTATAATAAATGTGATAATAAACGTAGCAGTACAACTTACTTTGAAAGGAACCTCTGTAAAGTATGTAAATATCAGTGTGTAAATATTGCTGTGTAATATCACTGCAATCAGCAGTGATTCCCCTTGCACCCCTTTGTCTGTTAGCAAATGCTTATACTTAAAAAGCACTGTCAAGGTTAAACCATAATAAAATAAACCTCAGTCATTGGCAGATTAAACTATAATTTATTAAAAGAAATAACACACACGTGTGGGAGACAGTACTCAGGAAATCACGTATCCCCGAACAAAAGAATTCATGATCTTTTTATAGGAAAACTTTACCAAGGTAGTAAACTTTTTCAGTCACACCATTGCTAGCATCCAATAGAAAAATATTAGCTACTACAGTTAATAATACAGTTCATTATTCAGACCATTACTAAATATCAAATAGAAATAAGAATAAACAAGACAAACGACCAAGGAGTAAGTGCTCCTTATGCAATACAAAGTAATAATCCCGAATCAAAAAGCACAGGGGCACTCCAAGGCTGATCGAACAAATATATCCGAGGCTCCTTAATGCAACTGTAGCTCCAAATAATAAATTCCAACACACGAGAATAGTCCACAAGTTTATTGTAGATATGTAGGTTAGCGCTTTCACCCTGATGGGCTTCTTCAGACCTGTTGCCTTCTTTCCAGAGGATTTCTACTGATTTGGCTCTACTGTATGGAAGCTTTGTGCAACAGTTTCTTTGGAAAACACGAAGAACAAGCCCCGCTCTCCACCGTTAGTCCCAAATTGAGGATATTCTGGAACTGCAAACCAGCTTTGCAGTACAACGCCACACAGTGTTATATAATATTGGAACAAACAGCTGCCCTTACTTCCCAGCCTTTGCTCTACAGGTATCACTCCAACAATCCAGCTACCTACATACTTCCCAGTCTTTGCTCTACAGGTACCACCCCAACAATCTAGCTACCTACAGCAGTTGTGCACGAATCAGCTGTAGGTAGCTGGATTGCTGGAGTGATACCTGTAGAGCAAAACTGAAATAAGGCAGCTGTTTGTTCCAATATTATATAACACTGTGTGGCGTTGTACTGCAAAGCTGGTTTGCAGTTCCAGAATATCCTCAATTTGGGACTAACGGCAGAGAGCGGGCTTGTTCTTCGTGTTTTCCAAAGAAACTGTTGCACAAAGCTTCCATACAGTGGAGCCAAATCAGGAGAAATCCTCTGGAAAGAGGGCAACAGGTCTGAAGAAGCCCATCAGGGTGAAAGTGCTAACCTACATATCTACAATAAACTTGTAGACTATTCTCATGTGTTGGAATTTATTATTTGGAGCTACATTTGCATTAAGCAGCCTCGGATATATTTGTTCGATCAGCCTTGGAGTGCCCCTGTGCTTTTTGATTTGGGATCAAATAGAAATAGTCATGTTTAGTAAAAATAGATCTGCAACTTTTTATCTACATTTTTAGCTTAGTATGGAATAAATTTCTTTTTACCATGTGATTTGGAAAGAATGTTGCCTCAGGCTCAGAAAATGAAACAACATTTTGTACTTTTCCAAGTTTCCGCTTATCCTGTTGCAAACACATACACTAGCCTACTAGAACACATGCAGTTTTATTTTAACCCTTTATAGTCCTTCATTTGATGCTGAGAAAGCATCACACTCATATCATAAAACACTTTTTAAACTTTAAATATACTGTCATACATTTTTTCCAAAACATTTAAAATCTAACTCTGCATTTTCATTTGTTATTTCCCTTTCCGTGACACAATCTGTAAATTATATATTTTTTTCAAATTCACTAACATGCAAATTCTGTAATAATGGGTTGACTGAGATGTTTTGATTTCATCCAGCCAACTTTTGATCCTTAGTCAGACTCTTTGCCAAGAAATAAAGCACTATAATCAACTGCAGCCAATAACAACAACGGCAGACATCATACAGAGTTCTCTGAAGTATTCCCTGGCTTTGGATGGGCTTAATCTGCAGTGGATTATTACGTATGAGTATGCTTGATTATGTCTGAAATTTGCTAGTCACATATACATATACTAACTGAATACTTAATATGTTAATGAGTCTGATGAATGGGGAGGACCAGGTCATCTCTGGACATGGTATGACTCACAGTGATAGTCTGAGAAGCCCTGATCTTCAGAAATGTTTGGACTGAACTATTTTTATTTTAGCTCTTTCAGATGCTTTTATTTGGTTATCTTTTTTTTCTGTTTAGTTAGATTTGGTTGTTGATCTTAAAAGCAAAAATCAGTCTTTTCAGTAATGCATTAACAGACATATTCAGCATGGAATGCTGCTCATTTTAAAATATGCATTTTCAAAGTGAAAATGAAAATGAATATAAGGCAATACAAAAATAAAACAATAACAAAATCTATTAGTCTTAAATACACATAGTATGAAGCACTGAATTCATATTCTGGAATGTCATATACATAACAAGTCAATGTTCTACACCTGACATTATGGTAGTCATTCATTTCTGTGCCAGTTTTTGGTTTTATACCTATATGCTTTCTTGTCATTCACATTTTTTCTGATGCCTTCAGTTCCTATAGTTTTTGTGTCAACAGACTGTCATATATGGCCAGTCTGTTCAAGACAATACTGCTTGCTAATAGTACATTAAAACCATTCCTCTAATGCAGTCCTGTATTTTTTCATGTTGACTTTGTCTTAATTACTTACATATGCCTCATTAATGTGTAAGCAGTATTTACTATTCCTCTGTGCCCCTGGATTTTGTCCTTCTTATCAATGTTTAACTCCAGGGATAAGTGGGACCACCAGGTTTACAGATGAGATATAAATAAACTAAATCTTTATTGTCTCATTACTTGCAGAGGGATCCTTACCCAAGTAGAACACCGAACTGGAATTAATGTTAAAAAATAAAACGTAATTTACAAAAACTGATCCCCTTCATAACTGTAAAAAGGAAATTGGAGTTAGCATTACAGTGGCACATTCCCCTTTTCATATAGCTGAAGCCCTCATCACTGCTTCCTATTTCACCACAGAAGAGGTAAGTCATTAACCTATAAAATCCAACAGTCTACAGCCACAAAATCCTGTTCATACAGTATAACATTACTGCTCTGTATCTGGCACCTACTAACCTTTTCATTTTTTTTTGAAAAGGCTAAAATCATAAACAATTTCCATTTTTTTTTTTTGGTAATGCCCTGCCTTTCCCAACAATTAGTTGATTATATTGTTTGACTAAGGTCACAACTGAAAAGGTCAGTTTGAATAATTTCCTTTGTCTGCGTGTGTGTCAGATAGTGTTAATAAACTGCATTTGTACAGCTCTGCTCACAATGATGATAAATATGGATTCGGCATTTTATAGGCAGCAAAGGTTATTCAGCAGCCTCACTACTAAAGAGACATTTTATGTGTATTTCTGCAGGTACATATTTGAAAGCATAGGCAACAAACGAATTCTGACTATCAACCACTGCTCTCTGGCTGATGATGCTGCATATGAGTGTATGGTGGGCGATGAAAAATGCTTCACGGAGCTGTTTGTCAGAGGTGAGTCATACTGTACCTGGAATTCTTTAAAAACTAGAAAAATGAGAGTTGCTATTTATGAATACATATATCAAAAAATTGTTAAATTGCCAATGTAGATCAATGTACACGATAAGCACTTTATGTACATATATAAATATATTTATCGTTAGAGAGTACTGCAATAAGGACAGAAAGTGCAATTAGTTCCCCAAAAATAGCACTTGCATAATTGTTCTTAAAAGTTGGTGAGAAACATCATCACTTCAAAATACATCAGTCTGGCAAGGGCTGTAGTAAAAGCATTGGTAACTTTGTATTTACATGTATCACTGTGATATAAAACAGAGGTACTGTGGAAAATCACGTGACATAGATTTAGTTGCGCTCATGGGTGTTCCTTGAACTGAGACTGGGGGCTGGGGATAATGACGTGCAGTAATAGATATTCAAGAGTGCAGCACAGTGCTAGAGGTGTATGCTATAGTAGGCAGCCAGTTCCATCATGCTACATGGATGCTTTAATGAAAGCAACTCAATTTACTGACATTCTTTGATAGATAATCAGTAAACAGAATTGGGCAAAAAACTAGGGCTTTCACCCCACACACCCCTTAACTTTCCAGAACAGGTCTAATGCTATTGTGTTGTAGTGTTACTTAGTATATAGCTAAGATGGAAAAAATGCCTTTCAGTGTTCTCTCCTTCATTCTTTATCTAACACCATTCAATATTCTCTCCTTCATTCCTTATCTAACACCATTCAATATTCTCTCCTTCATTCCTTATCTAACACCATTCAATATTCTCTCCCTCATTCCTTATCTAACACCATTCAATATTCTCTCCTTCATTCCTTATCTAACACCATTCAACATTCTCTCCTTCATTCCTTATCTAACACCATTCAATATTCTCTTCCTCATTCCTTATCTAACACCATTCAATATTCTCTCCTTCATTCCTTATCTAACACCATTCAATATTCTCTCCTTCATTCCTTATCTAACACCATTCAATATTCTCTCCTTCATTCCTTATCTAACACCATTCAATATTCTCTCCTTCATTCCTTATCTAACACCATTCAACATTCTGTCCCTCATTTCTTATCTAACACCATTCAATATTCTCTCCTTCATTCCTTATCTAACACCATTCAATATTCTCTCCCTCATTCCTTATCTAACACCATTCAATATTCTCTCCCTCGTTCCTTATCTAACACCATTCAATATTCTCTCCTTCATTCCTTATCTAACACCATTCAATATTCTCTCCCTCGTTCCTTATCTAACACCATTCAATATTCTCTCCTTCATTCCTTATCTAACACCATTCAATATTCTCTCCCTCATTCCTTATCTAACACCATTCAATATTCTCTCCCTCGTTTCTTATCTAACGGAATTCAATATTCTCTCCCTCATTCCTTATCTAACGGAATTCAATATTCTCTCCTTTGCTCCTCATCTAAAAGCATCTCACCCTCATTCCTTATCTACCACCATTCAACATTCTCTCGCTCGTTCCTTATCTAATGGCATTCAATATTCTCTCCTCCATTCCTTATTTAATGCCATTCAGTGTTCTCTCCCTCATTCCTTAGCTAACACCATTCAATATTCTCTCCTTCATTCTTTATCTATCACCATTCTACATTCTCTCACTCGTTCATTATCTAATGACATTCAATATTCTATCCTCCATTCCTTATTTAATGCCATTGAGTGTTCTCTCCCTCATTCATTATCTAACACCATTCAATATTCTGTCCCTCATTCCTTATCTAACACCATTCAATATTCTCTCCTTCATTCCTTATCTAACACCATTCAACATTCTCTCCTTCATTCCTTATCTAACACCATTCAACATTCTCTCGCTCGTTCCTTATCTAATGGCATTCAATATTCTATCCTCCATTCCTTATTTAATGCCATTCAGTGTTCTCTCCCTCATTCCTTATCTAACACCATTCAATATTCTGTCCCTCATTCCTTATCTAATACCATTCAGCATTTTCTCCCTCATTCCTTATCTTCCCACAGTGGCAAAACTGAGAAGTTCCCAATTTTGATATGTCGAAATTAAGCCAGACAGCACAGAGCTGATTCATCATTAGTGAAATTAATTGTTTTGCTATCTTTTTTGTCCTTCTAAATGCTGGCAATTATAAAGACCACCAGTTCGGGTCATGTCCAGCAAAATATTGTAAAGAAGATCATTTTCAGTTCAAGAAATGTTTTACATTCATTAAGCAAAGTATATACCTTTGATACGGTATTCAATGCACCTTAGCAGCGGTGCAGGGAAATATTTCATTGTGTGTCACTTCAGGACCACCTACACATGTCCAAGCATGAATGCTTTATAATCTGGATCTGAATGTTTGTCTAAATCACAGTTATAACTTGAAGCAACATGGTTATTATCTGTCAGGCACAGATCTCAGAGTGAAGTAATGCAGCCAGAATGTTTCATGTACTGGCACACTGTAGCCACACAAATTTACAAAACAACCATCCTAATGCAGACAAATAATCAGTCACAACATGGCACACATTACAAGGACATAATGCAGTGTAACATTATCCCTTTAGCTATTGAAATTACAAGATGTCTTCTACCATTATGAAATATTAGGCTGCATATGAATATGAAGATTATATATGAAAACTATGACCACATGTATCAAATTGAGGAACAGTTATGCTGCACCACTAACAGCAGTTCTGATGTAATGATTTTTATTGGACCAACACGTTTTACAGGCACCTGAACTTTCAGACTGACGGGTATCCTTCTTCAAGAGTTTTAACTCATTGATACTGTACACAGTGTTTTTACACTTAAATGTTTCTAGAAAGGGAGAACAAACAACATAATTTAATTTTCAATGTCTAAGAAGTAGACTCTAAAAAATACTAGTCTGAGAAAAATATTCAGCGTTAAAAGTATGCAGTTAGGGCATTCAGAACTCGGACACATAAAACCCAGAGACAGATGGTCATATGTAGACACACACACACGCAGTTATGCAAAATTTCAACATAATAGGCTACTGGATTATGTTATGTTCATAACCTACTGGTCATTTAGAACCATGAATGTCATCAGCAGATGTCTGAGCTTCTTATTACCAATATAACATTCAGAGAGATTTTAAATGAAAGTAGAACATTATGTTATTTTAATATCAAGTGAGAGTCTGTTCTACAATAGAGTCCCTTTGATATGAATAGTTCCATCATCTTAGTGTTGCTGTAATCAATTTTAAAATAAAAGCAGGCTCTTCTAAATTTCTTAAACAGAGATACTCACACAGAAAAGAGTCTGATACCTCTGTAAGCCAAACATCTGTCGCTTCTTACAGTTTTGAGCAAGCTGTTTTAGTCTACATTCATAATTATCTGACCATAAGATGAAGATGAGCAATTTGCTTTGTGCAATATAGACAGATTATTGAATGACTCTTTATAATTGAAGACAGCAATAGCAACTTGGCCATCATGGATCCACACCCAATGCCCTTCCATAATCACAGCATAACTTTTTTTAAATTATGGCTAAGTGTTACAGACATATTTAAAATGTAGATTCATAGCAGTGTTCAGGTCTTTCATTTATTTTATTTTCAGTAAGAATTAATGATTTTCCCAAAGCAAAGGTGAACCTAAAATTCCTCCTGCTGAAATGAAGAGTATTTGATTATATTCAATACTAAGTTCTCTTTTCATTATTATAGTGTGTTAACTGTGAAATTCTGAAGCAAACCCTGTCTTATTCATAGGACATAATTACTTTTTGTAAATTTGTAATTACAATGACAAGCTTTGCTAACAGGACCCCTCTAATAGGCTTAATATGAGAAAAGAACAGTCCAAAAAGAAGACCCTCTGTCCACATATTCCACAGTACATTAAAATAGAGGAAAATATTTTCCTGTTATAACATCGCAACTCAAGTTAGGAGTCACAGCTATATTATGCAAAAGCTTTCCTAGAACAATATGAATTTCTACATGAGTGAGGGATATCCATGTTATCACCATGAACAAGTACCCCCTCTACCTTATGTTTGTTTGTTTGTTTGTTTTTATCCTAATGCTAACATACATATGACCATCTGACAAAGGTAATCATGCTCCAGAATCCATTCAAGCTTAAACTTCCCTTCTGTATAAAAATATAGTACACTTTACAAATTTGGTTGCAATAGAATGACACAATGCTGATTTAATATTCCAGGTCTCAATCAAATCACATTCCCTAGGAACAGTTCTGTTTATCAGTTTTCTCATTTTAATACTAGCATTTTTCTCTGTATTAGTGAAACAGAATCTGGCAATGTGGCCCTCCCTCCACATCTGAATAAAGTAACTCATTACTTGTTTGTTTCACAGGAGATTGAATATTTATTTCAGCAACCTTATATTTAGATGTAGACCATTCAGTTCTAAATGATGTGTCATTAGCGAATAAGCATTTTACTATGCCAGGGCAGTGACATAGTCCTGACTACGGCCCAGGTGGCCCAGGTTCAATTAGCAACTCAAGCATCTGAGGTGATGGCAGGCAGGAATGGATGTGCCCACCCTGAAGTGGCAGTATGCATACTTGGATGCACCTCACTGCTGATCCTTGACAGAGGCTGGAGATGCAGGGATGAACTGCCAACAGAAGGGGCATAGTACAGGGTACTGGATGAGTCACCACAGAGGTGGAACAATATGCGAGCATGTACCCATTACATGTCCACTCCCAGACAATAATGAAGGAAGAGAAAAAGTTAGGATATATCTGAAAAACACTCCCGTGAGGTGCAACACTATGACACTATGCCAGTGTCCTCAGTCTCCTCACTGCCTAGGGCAGACTTAGGTGGTTCATTAGAACCACTGAAAGAGGAGAAGAACTGGCAGTAGTTGATGGTCAGCTGCAGGGAGGCAAGAAAAAACAAGCATTTTATTAAAGTTACTAATTTGTTGTTGTTCCTGGAATCACTTTGCATTCCCCACTTTCTTATATTAGTAAGTAATAATTTTAAATCTGTCTAGTATTAGAAATTCTATCATTTTCACTTTAGTGTTGCTATCAGGATTTAACCACAGTTTTATGTGCTTTAAATTATGCATCTGTAATTTTACATATCTGTCAGCATTACAAGTCAGTTTGTGAAATTTTCCTGCTTTCTCTTCAGAAGTTATTCCAGCCTTTGCAAAGAGACCATTTTAAGCTTTTCACAGTCAATGTAATCAGTCCCATCCATGTCCACTTACATTTTCAAAATTTCTTCTGACAGGTGCAGAGACAGTAGTTTGGACAATTCTGATTTTTTTGTAGTTCTCTAGTGTGGCATAGCATTCAAAAGCCACCAAATATGACTATCTGTCATTCAGTCTTCTTAATTTTCAGTGGTAGGTACAGTTATAGGGATGGCAATTACACTGGTCAGTCCCACTAATTATTGGTGAAGCTGCAGCAGTTTCTGATGTGTCTTTATGTAGATCCCACTAAGCAAATTGCCCTTGGTTATAGGTAAAAAGAAACATAGCAGTAAAGTGGGGTCCACAGCAGGTGACAGCAGCAAAATGATTCTGAGTGCAAATACCTTGGTAAACCTTATCTCAAACAGTCCCCACACTTAACACAGAGGGGTATGCCACAGAATGGTATCCTCCATTGTAGAGTCAGAAAATATACTGGAGTAAGAAATATGTCAAAAGTCAGTTTTAACTGCTGAATGAAATGAAAAATAAAATGAAGCTACAGCACAAACGGCTTTTTCTCAGTTGACTTCACACACACTTGGTTTTTTGTCAGTTAATTTCACAAGTTATTTACAATATATATGGTACTTTCTATGTGATGTCACAATCTTTAGAGGCACTTCCACCAAACAAACTCAGTTCCAGACAGCCTGTCGAGCATCAGGCTTTCAAAGGCCTTCCCTTCAGTACCACCAAAAAAAAATTTCACCTGAACTTCAGGACACATTCACAATCAGTGCTGATCAGACACCCCCACACCCCACCTCCAGAACATTCCAATCTTTGATCAGAGCCCTTGCTTTGACCCACAACAAACCTCCAGCCAAGAAGCCAACTTCCGCTCTGTCTGCTTCCAAATTGCATCCTTTTATACAAACAACTAGAAATCATTATTCTAGCTAATGCAATAAATGTCTGGCTTTTTTTATGAGAATGTCAAAAAAACAAGCTACATTTAAAGGCACATTATACCTTTTCACATACGATGTTACTTTACCTGTTTCTCCCCCTCTGTCTATATACACACACAAACACACATACATATATATATATATACATACACATACATATATATATATATATATATATATATATATATATATATATATATATACAGTGTGTGTGTGTGTGTGTGTGTGTGTGTGTGTGTGTTTAAAAGATACAGTGATCTTTGTTTTTGCCATCTACATTATATAGCCAGTAACAAGTGAGGTGTGGAGCTAAACAGGAAGGAAGTACATAAATGGAATATAATAGATGGATGATTTAAGACTCATTTAAAGAAAACCTATGATGCTGATGGCCTGGGATCCATTTAATTGCATCAATCGAGACAAAACAGACAGTTTTTCCGTATCATATTCTCTTCCTATTTTACACATATTTCTTTGTGGTTTAAATCCCTCTACTGATTATTTTTCCACAACAAATTCTAGAAAAGCATTCTTTGATTCAACAAACATCTCACTGAAACATATGTGTGAAAAATATAATGAAAAACTGGTTCTTACAAACTGTTTAGTATGCTCTCCTCTTCCCCTACACTGCTTTTGTTTTTAATCTGACTTCTTCATAATTCTCAGTCATAATTTTATGGACTCATAGCTTTTGACATTTTGGTCTCTAGAAATAAAAGTCCATAATCATCATTTCTCGGTTCATACACCTATTTCTCTAAGTTCATTTGCCCTTCTGGTCAGTTCCTTTTAATTGTCCTCCAGTAGTATGATTTTATTGCCTCTTTATTTCTATGTGTTCTCTAGAATTGCATGCACAGTACTGAAGCTGTGAGCTAACCAATGACAACTACAAGTGGAGCAGCATGTACCGGTTTCTTGCATCTAAACTGAGAGCTGTAAAAAACACATCTTAATATATTTTTTCTGTGTCCTCTTTCCCAGTTTCCTGCTAACTGTTAACCCTACCATAGCCCAGCTAGCTCATTCACTCCTTTTTGGGCATGGCAGTCCACCATCCAGACATCCATTAGTATTACTACAAGCCTTGTTACCCCACTACCCATAGTAGTCTACTGTCTTTGAATACCCACATAGCCTCCCGATGACTTGTGTAGAATTCTGTGCATGAATCAAAATGCATCTACCATGCTGGTGTATCATCCCATGTGCTGCATGCCAGAATACCTGCCAACCCTGGGTATCAGTCAAGCAGTGTTTCAGAGTGCTTCCACCCCCAGGGATGGATAAGCTATTATCAATCAATCACTTCCACCCTACTCAGTCAGTTCTTCAATCTCCAAAATAATTGATGGGGCCTGGGTCAACTGAGTGCTAGCTGGGGCTTCATCTATCTGTGCTATAAACTCAGTGCCATCCTTCATTTCTAATAACATCTATTAGCTTTGTGTCATAAAAGGATAAAGCCTTAAAAGTGACCTAGATACGTTGGGATGTAGAATGCATCAGGCACTGGAGGAGTCACCTAGGGAAGATGGGAATAAATGGCCAGTAATGATACACCCATCCTGGAGTGTTGGAGTCAGTACTGATATTTGTGAAGGACAGATACCATACTAAGGCAGATAGAAAGCCCATGCGATGAACTGAGATGTTTACACCCACCAAGCTTCCATCCTGTAGCTAGGGCAAAGTGCGTCCAAAGAAGCAAGCATGCATCATTGGCTTGGCACTGTGGGAATGCATTTATTACGCTGGCATGCTGGATAAGCAATTTTAAAACTGCATGCAGAAACTCTCTTATAGCTGCTTTGAAAACAGCATCCAGGGGAAAAAAATTGAAGAGCTGTTAGTCAGCAGACACAGTGAGATAAAGAAGAAAGTTTTAATTATTACAGCTGCATCAATTTCACACCCCTCCTTATTACCCACTGTAGTTGTTTTACGTACTCCCAGACCTTTTTTCCAGTTTTGTTCCCATTAAACCTACTCTGTCCTTCTTATACAGTATACCATTATTATTACAAGTACAACATTGTGCATGTGTCTTTATTTTAACTCAGCTTCCTTTTTTGTCCCCTATTTAATGTTTCAAAATCCTTTCACAGATTATTACCTCCATCTTCCAATGATGCACCATTTGTGTATCATCAGCTGCACCTAAATCAATACTCACCAAAGGGCATTGTACCCAAGAGGGACCCATGAGGATCATCACTGGCATTTTTTCTTATATTTTCAACAGTCCTTTAACCATTTGTGTTCTGCCCTCTAACTAACCTTCAGTGCAATATATTTATCTTGTATTTACCTCCAGCTCTTTCATTTTTTTTAATTAAGGTATATTATGCAGTATGCAACTGAATGCCTTTCTCAAGTCAGTAATTATTACATTTCATTGATGTATTCAGTTGTACAATGCATGTCATCAGAGGAATCTGATGGCGCCCGGTGTAGAAATGAAGAAAAAACAGGGTGTGGCCCATATGAGGCATAGATGTATAGTATCTAAAAATAGCATCCACGTGTATTTAACAGACCACAAATCATTTTCTCTTGCACTTTGCATCATATACTTTCTTTACTCATGTACTCACAACAATTTGCAGCAGTTCAATGAGCTACTAATTTTCCAAGAGCAAGACATTGATTAATACTCTGAAATACTGTGTGGCTGTCAATTAAACCCACTGCAGTATTACTGCCGGACATAATACAATCTCTTATGAAAATGTATTGCAAAATGAAATTGTTTAACATCTGCTGAATGTTTACTAGGTAATACTTTTATCCGTATGATGATATTACCAACCTCCCATCTATTAAGTAGATAAAAAGCATTGTGCTGCATACTGTAATAAGATTAGTATATGCTGTTTTTGCTGATTAAATATTTATTGTTTGTGGCATTGCTTTTGATTTTATTTGGTTTCTTGTATATTTAGAACCACCAATATTAATTCTCCGGCCACTGGAAGATCAGATGGTAACAGTCGGAGAGAGGGTTGAATTTGAGTGTGAAGTATCAGAAGAGGGAGCCCTTGTAAAATGGTAAGTTGAAGGAAATACAACTCGGTATAGATATCTAGGAGGCATAGTTCTTACTTCTTAATGATACTAACAGTACTGCAGTGTGCTTATTTGACAAAAAATTAACTAGAAATACATCTTTAATGTATAGACAGACCTGGTTTCTGGTCATCATACTGATGGCTGTATTCTACATTAATTGTGTGTGTTCTCAATTCAAGAGTAGCAACCATCATGCAGAGAAAATGTTTGAAGAGATTAATGACACCACCTACTGATATTCTTGATAACACCCAGTTGCCTCATTTATAAATTAATAATTTGCCTATACTTAACTGACCATGTGCACAGTTTTGCTGTTCATGTTTTAAAAGGTTCCTTAATCTCTTTTCTTTGTTCTGCACACCAACCCTGGGCTTTGCACTCTGCTTCTATTATTTAAAGATGCAGGATAAATGTTTGGAACTTTTTCTTTTAAGAGGGTGACATGAAAATATAGGTAGGTGACTTACTTAGCGAAAGACAATATGTAGGCTGGGGTGTGGACATAAAGGTTCAAATCCAAATATCTCCTTTGCGGCTTAGTATCATATGCAGTAGTAATCTTCCGTGGCATAGAATGATAAAGCTCTAACTACTCAGCAGGTGGCCTGAGGGCAGGTAGCAACTCTGGAGCTTGCAGGAGCTAGCTAGGGAGAATGGGAGTGAGTGAATGAGTGGCAATTGCCAGCTCATCCATTCCAGAGGGAGGGAGGTGCCTCTGGTTTATCATAAGGGTGACAGCTAGCAACAGCACTAAATGTTACCCAGTGTAGCTCAAGCCAGCCAAGCCCAAAATGTCAAGGTGATTAGTACCAGTACAGAAGAGTGGAATTCAGAATGGGTAGGCACACTTCCCTTGGGAGACAGCAATAGTAAGCTCAGGTAGAGGAGAGGCCACTGTGCCCCCCTCCCTACCACCCAACAACTGTCATGGAATAGAAGGATGGATCAGAATTCTGGAGTAGGGAGTGGGAAAAAAGGGCTACAGGGCTCTCACTCAGCATTGGACCAGATGCTTACCATGCCTGTGGAGCAAAAGGGTCAACTGGGTATCAACAGTGAAGCCAACAAGCAAGATCCCAGGGGGGCTGCAAAAACAAAATTTGTGAGGTACTGGATCCTTCTTAATTTCTAAACAGATCCTCTTATGGAAGGCTTTCATTTTAAGTTAAACACTGATTCTGTTCTAAAAAAAAAATCATTGAATTACCATATCAGTAAAACACAACTAATCACTCAAATATATAAAAATCTAATCCTTACCTCCCAATAAAGACTCTCTCTCTGTTCTACATAAAACAGGAACACACAGTCATGTACAATAAACAGTAACCGCAGTATTCTATCACAAGCTGGATAAACTAAGAAAAATACCAGAAAGTGTGACTAGCTTTGTGAAAAAACAGCAACAAGAATATACTCTACCACAATCTACTAATAACTAATGCAAAGAGCAATAGGCAAAGCATTGCATGAGGGTTTTGCCACTACATTGCCTTACATACACACATATATTAATGCCATTGTCACATGACAGTGGCCTAAGTAAAATATCCATTATATTATATTTTACTATTAGGTATTTTTCATTACTTTTAAAATAATTAGAAAAAGCTTTAGTGCAATAAATAAAAGATGATCATGAGGAAGTAACATCCAGCATTACACGCTCTTATTAATATAATCAGTTTAAAATAATTTAATAGTAAAAACATTTATTGTGAACAATTAAAAAACACTTTACTGACATAATAAAAGATGGTCACAGGGAAGCAACAGACAGCACTACAGTTTTGCTGATAGCATTCATTTCTAATATACCATAGTGAGAAGTAACAGGCATCCTTGAATTTAAAAGTAGCAATCTCTTTTGGTCATCAAAAAGCATTATACAGCATTTTGATGGTGATTAGCTGGTTGTCACATTTTTCTAATTATGTATTAGTAATGAAAATAAAAGCTGACTATGGGGAAGCAACACACAACATTATGGTCTCTCTGTCTATTCTGGTCACCAGAATCAAATAGTAAGAAGTAACAGATATTCTTTATGATTTATGTATTAATAATAAAAATATGTAACTGCAAAAAATGAAACATGATTATGACGAGCAATGCATATACACTAATGCAGTCCCAGTCATACCCCTACCCACCTGCACACACATACATGCAAACACATACACACTGGTGGTATGTCCCCATTATCAGGCATGATTTACCCTTTCACATAATTTTCTGAACCTCCATTATCACATGTCATTTTTGAAGCCGTCTAGTACATAGAAAACTACACTACATGACCAACATATTAGTGGCAACAATAATTTGAAGAAAGTGGACACATTATTGCATCTCTCTTTTTCTAAAGCAGAAATAACTGACCTTTTGTGGTAGAATTTTGCAATACAATTCATTAAAGTCAACAGATTTTGTACTGTCTCTCTGATAATGTGGTTATTTTTTCCACAATTTTTGTCACACCCTGTTTTCTAAACATGCGTTCCTGAGTAGTATATTTTATTCCTAATGAAATCAGGAAGAGGTATATGCTATTTAGTATTGAAATGTTATGCTCTTTAGATGTCCAGATTCTAGCCTGGATATATATATATATATATATATATATATATATATATATATATATATATATATATATATACTCACAGCAAGAGGTTCTCTGGTTTGATTCTCGGCTGGTGTGCCTTCTGTGTGGAGTCTGCATGTCCTCCCAGCAAGTACGTGGATTTCCTCTGGGTGCTCCAGTTTCCTCCCACATTCCAAAGACATGCAGTAGGTGGACTGGACACTCTATGTTGGCCATGGGTGTGAGTGTGTGTATGATTGAGTGGTACGAACAAACAACCAAGGCAGGGCTAGCCACCCAGTGGTGTAAAACTTGGCTCAAGATAATTGTCACTGTTCAATGTGACACCCCAACCCCATGTGTAAAATGGGAAAAAGGGATTGAGGATGGATGGAGAGATATATACTTTTCAAAGGCCTTTGTTCCTATTTTCAATGCCTGCAGGTTAAGAGGTACAGTGTTTAGTATGAGAATTAACAGTTTTAATTGCAGTGCTGTTGATCCTGTTTTATTCTGTTTCATCTGTTTAACATAATCCTTGTTTGTTTATATCATCAGTACCTGAAAATGTTTTATTCAACATGTTAACCATCAAAATCTCAGCTGCACCCAGCCAACAGAATATACAGTAACCAAAGCATCAATTACTATTGATAGTAATAGACTGCTTATATACAATCCACACAAACTGATAGCCATCATACTAGTAATAATCTAATCATAGTAGGTGCTACTTTAAAAAGGAATATGCTACTGAGGTATAGAGCGAGAGGGAAACAAAGAGGTAAAACCCCATGACAGCTGGTTAATGTCTCCTCAGTACTCCAGTACAGGACAAGCTGCTGGCACAAGTTAATAACTGTTCATAGCCATGAATCCCTAACTGTAACTGACTGCAGTAGTGATTAACTGGCATCAAAGAAGGCTCCTACGGCTGCTAGCCTATTACCTAATTCACTCAAACACTGAAATAAAAGGCAATAGACTACAGATAGTCCACTGATCTTTAACCAGGGCTGCCTCAGATCACTATGTCACACAAGTCCGAATTTTCGGCCACCCAGCATGTCATTAACACGGTTATTAAGATAAAGAAAATGTAGAACAATCCAACTAGAATGCATCTACTACAAAACAGCTGCCTACAATCTAAATTTGAGAACTGCCCACTACACCAGCAATTCAAACCAAACACGTAATTATTTTAAAACAATAAAAAATTAAAAACTACTAGGCATGTTCATCTCCATGCATATCACAATGGACTGAGCCCATCAGTCTAACTGCCATAACATTCAGTTGTATTTAGGTAGCACTGTCCCTCATTTGTTAACTCTACTATCCTCTCTACCGGTTGATGAATGTTTCATAAAGCTTATTTAAAAAGTGGTATCACTTGCAAATGTACTTGACAAATATAAAATCTACATATATTATGTCATACTGGAACAACAAGCTCATAGCTTTTAGTCAAGTGGCTAGTTTGACACTTTCATTTCATCCAGTGCTTATGCATTCCTGGAAATTAAGTGTTAGTTAAAAGAATGCTTATTTTATTCCTAATATTGAATGGTACTCTAAATTACCGAGGGGGTGCTTGGGGTGTGTGTATAAGTATCTTGTGGTGAACTGATGTACCATCCAGAGTTAGTTCTCTGCTTCGTGCCTAATGAGTACTGGACAAGCTTCAACTCCATCTGGAATCCTGAATCTCCAGTTCCTTGTGACCATGAATCAGGTACTGACAAATGAATGAATATTGCAATGGATTAATGTATGTGGGTGTGAGGACTGCCTATGTATTTTTCTACATATCTGAATGTATATATCTCTCATACTTGTAAATCTGTATTTATGCCTTCCTAGGCAGTGGCTGAAATCAGTTCATTTGGATCAGTTCACTATCCTGATTAAAAAACATTAAACAAACAAATGGAGAAAATGTAGTTAGAGATGTGAGACTCCGGGATGCCTTTTAACTGTCAAAAACAGTTTGCCCAAGAGGCAGGGTAATGACCAAGGTCATACGTCTGAACCTCTGTACCTACAAAATCACAGCACAGGCCTTTAGAAATTATATCAGAGGGTCAGAAAGAGGGGCACTTTTTATTTTTCATAAGATAAGTTTTTTTTTTTTGTTTTTTTGTTGAAATTTAGTACTAGACCCTATGGAGTTAGTGATAAGGAATCTTTGTATAAGATTAGATCATTTATTTAATATTTTTTAATACTAGACCCTACAGGGTTAGTGATAAGGAATCTTTGTATAGGCTTATATAATTTATTTAATAATTTATATACCCATAAACAAGTCTGACTTTATGAAGAATATTAGTTACTCTAGGAGGACCAAGGCTAAATCTGAGGACCAAACACATAATTCTATGCATTAATCATAGAGGTATGACTGGAGCAGAGGGAAAAAGGCCTAACCTGCTGTCACACTGGTGTTACTATGTAATAAACCCATTATTTTCTACTGTCTTCATTAGCCTTTTGACCTTCGTCTATGACATGTATTGCCCCTTTCATTCAATACAGGTAAACATAAAATTAATTTCTTATGTCGGTATAAAAACTGAAACTGACAGATGTAATTTATGTTTAATGCCCTTCTCCCAAAATCTAATAGAAGCATTTTGGTTCATGATATCTTTCACATCAGAGATGAAAACAGGAAAATAAATTTGTATTAGGTCAACAAACATCAGTCTGGACTTGAATCCCTTTATGTTGTATGTCACAAGCTGAGAAGGTGTCCTTTACAGTGAAGGGAAAGGCCTCTGAGCACAAATTATAATATGCTGAAAACTGTTAACCTCTTGACAGAAAGCTGTATATTAGAGAAGTAACAATACTTACTTATTTATTCATTTGTTTGTTTTCTAGGACAGAGCACTAATCTCCATGAACCTTTTTCAGACTCAGCTCAGGAGCTCTGTCTGGTTAAGTGACTTGCTCAGAGTCACACAGTTAGGCAATGGAAGATGAGAGGATCAAACCTTGCAAACAAGGACCCCAGGAAACAGCTCAGTAACAGCTGCTTAATCCTGTAAACCTGTAAACCAACTGCCAGACTACCACTCACATGTACTGTATTCCCTGTTTTGCTACCCGTATTAGGACTGGCTAGTTCTTGAACACACCACCATTCCACCAGCTTTAAATGGGGTCAGCAGTTCTCTTTTTAATCATCCCCTCAATAAATGGACATGGTGTAATGTCTAGTATTCATTAAAGCTTAAGTGTTTTCCAAAGCCTGTACATATGAAGTGCATATAGCCCTATAATCATATGTATGTGTATGTATACACACACACACACACACACACACACACACACACACACACACACACACACACACACACGCATGTATACACACACACACACACACACACACACACACACACACACACACACACACACACACTTGCACACAGCCACAAAGTCAGTCTCAGTTTGTTATGGATTTTGTAATATGTCCAGTGTAACTCTGTATCATGTACATTATTCCTGAATTGTGAGTTTTAATTTCAGGAATGTAAATCATTTTGAGATACATAATATACTTTGCTCAGTTTTGGCCAGGTACTGAATGGTAGTCTGTGTCAGCAGTTTATATAATCATCAAATCTGAAAGTAGCACAGGTAGGCTATAGGTATTAGTGCCTGGTTAGCACTTTCCCTTCCACATCATTTTCTGTTTAATCTACATTTTATATATATATATATATATATATATATATATATATATATATATATATATATATGGAAACAATCTGATAAAAATAAGCATGCCACAAATTTAACATGCATTATGCTAACTACTGACAAGATAAGTCATTTTATAAACCACAAGACCCCCAGACGCGGATAAGATCGTTTACTTTTCTAATATCTATGGTGGGTAAACTTCAAAGGTAAAAGTCCAAAAATCTGATTTTACTGAAAAAAAAAACACTAACCAAATTTTGGGGGTACAGAAATGTAGCATTTACCTTTTTTTTGTAGCTAATTGCGGTGGGTTCATTTTTAGTGTTTGTGCATTTCTTCAGTTTGGCATATAGTGTGCATAGTTTCAGCTTATTGTCTTTTTGTTTAATGTATAGAAAAATGCCTGCTCAATCCACTCAGAGCTTTGACTACACTTACCTCAATCTGCAATTCATAGTCAAATAATACTTTTAGCTCACGTTTTTAAGAACTGCTATATATATCCGTATAATGTACATGTCCCCTTTATCTCTAGGGAGAAGGATGGTGTTGAGCTCACACGTGAAGAAACTTTCAAGTATCGGTTCAAGAAAGATGGCAAGAAACACTGCTTGATCATTAATGAAACAGTCAAAGAAGACAGTGGAAACTACATGGTGAAGACAAATGGAGGAGAATCTGTGGCAGAGCTGTTAGTGCAAGGTAATTTTCAGCACCTCTACAAAATGAGGGCTTCAGAGCAAGCTATAAGAAAATACTTACTGGGGCCACTTGGTTCTCAATTAGGAATTTTATTAGATGAAGACAAATGTTTTCTATGGTCATTAATGGTAAAGTGCACTGACAGATAGTACTAATGTATAAGGTTGTGCATTACTATGGCCTGTATTGGTTCATAGGTTCATAGGATGATACTAAGCTATTGGCCTGGAGGCACTTTTAAGCCTAGCTAAAAATTTCACCCATGTTCCCTCAAACTCAGCACCTGTTTCCCCTGTCCAGCAGGGACACAGGTGGGATCCTAGGAGTGTATTTTCTGTTTCCCATCCAGTCGTCCAGGTTCTTCTTAAAGAGGGCCAGAGAGGTACTCTGCTTGACATGGAGAGAGAGTCTATTCCACAGATGGGAGAGTCTTCGGGACACAAATCTATCCCACCAACAAATTCTATTAATGTCACAGACCAGGTTAAGGCCTCGCGTGAGGGTTGTGTGAGTGGAGTTTGAATTACGGTTATGCAGCAAATGTATCAAGGCTGGGTCTCAGATGGTCTTGTATGCCAGACACAAGTTACCTCTGAGCAGTCTGTATGAGACTAAGTAGAGAGACAGGGCTTTTAGCCTATCTGTATAGGATAGGTGTTTGAAACCCTGGATTTTTCTGGTCAGGAACCTCTGTGGTCTCTCCAGCTGCTGCATTTCTCGGCATGGTACATGCCAAAGGGGGCACTGTACTCAATAATGGGTCTGATAAGGGAGGAGTACAAGGATGTTCTGACCTCCTTGTTCCTGAATGAAGTACCTTTATTTATGAGGTGGGCCATGTAGAAAGCATTCAATACAATCAAGTCCCTCATGACTGATTGTGTGCTTAGTATGTTGTTATTAACGTGATAATTAGTAGGGATGACATTTTCTCCAAAGGGGATAATGATACATTTCTTGGCATTCAGTTTGAGGCCAAGCTTCTTGCACCAGTCATTAATTTGGGTAAGGCCCTCTTGGAGGATGTTCACATAGTAGGGGAATTTAAGACAGCACCCAGCTTGCAGTCATCTGCAAACTTGGTCAGCCAGAGGCCACTTGTTTTGGCTTGCACCTCAGAAAAATATATCCCAAACAGCAGAGGCCCCAAGACTGATCTTTTGGGTATACCGCTTATTACGGGTCTACTACTAGAGGTGGCTTCCCCTACTTTGACTGAGTGGATTCTATCACTGAGTCAGTTAGCTACCCATCTGGTAACATATGGGTTGATGCCTAGCTGGGAGAGTTTATCTATTATGTCTGAGTGGGGAATAGTGTCGAAGGCTTTGGCTAGGTCAAGGTAGGCAGTGTGCACCATCTTCCCCTCGTCCATGGCTTTCGTGAGTATTT